>NC_090399.1:5011557-5088694 GCF_036365525.1 Heterodontus francisci | reverse complement strand
TGCTCCGAGTATCCCGCGGTTAACTCGGCCTCCGAGTCTGCTCGGAGTATCCCCGAGGTTAACTCCGCCCTCCGAGTCTGCTCCGAGTATCCCCGAGGTTAACTCCGCCCTCCGAGTCTGCTCCGAGAGTCCCCGGGTTAACTCCGCCCATCCGAGTCTTCTCCGAGAATCCTCCGAGGTTAACTCCGCCCTCACGAGTCTGCTCCGAGTATCCCCGAGGTTAACTCCGACCTCCGAGTCTTCTCCGAGTATCCCCGAGGTTACTCCGCCCTCCGAGTCTCTCCGAGTATCCCCGAGGTTAACTCCGCACATCCGAGTCTGCTCCGAGTATCCCCGAGGTTAACTCCGCCCTCCGAGTCTGCTCCGAGTATCCCGAGGTTAACTCCGCCCTCCGAGTCTGCTCCGAGTATCCCCGAGGTTAACTCCGCCCTCCGAGTCTGCTCCGAGTATCCCCGAGGTTAACTCCGCCCTCCGAGTCTTCTCCGAGAATCTCCGAGGTTAACTCCGCCCTCCGAGTCTGCTCCGAGTATCCCCGAGGTTAACTCCGCCCTCCGAGTCTGCTCCGAGTATCCCCGAGGTTAACTCCGCCCTCCGAGTCTGCTCCGAGTATCCCCGAGGTTACTCCGCCCTCCGAGTCTGCTCCGAGTATCCCCGAGGTTAACTCCGCCCTCCGAGTCTGCTCCGAGTATCCCCGAGGTTAACTCCGCCCTCCGAGTCTGCTCCGAGTATCCCCGAGGTTAACTCCGCCCTCCGAGTCTGCTCCGAGTATCCCCGAGGTTAACTCCGCCCTCCGAGTCTGCTCCGAGTATCCCCGAGGTTAACTCCGCCCTCCGAGTCTGCTCCGAGTATCCCGAGGTTAACTCCGCCCTCCGAGTCTGCTCCGAGTATCCCCGAGGTTAACTCCGCCCTCCGAGTCTGCTCCGAGTATCCCCGAGGTTAACTCCGCCCTCCGAGTCTGCTCCGAGTATCCCCGAGGTTAACTCCGCCCTCCGAGTCTGCTCCGAGTATCCCCGAGGTTAACTCCGCCCTCCGAGTCTGCTCCGAGTATCCCCGAGGTTAACTCCGCCCTCCGAGTCTGCTCCGAGTATCCCCGAGGTTAACTCCGCCCTCCGAGTCTGCTCCGAGTATCCCCGAGGTTAACTCCGCCCTCCGAGTCTGCTCCGAGTATCCCCGAGGTTAACTCCGCCCTCCGAGTCTGCTCCGAGTATCCCCGAGGTTAACTCCGCCCTCCGAGTCTGCTCCGAGTATCCCCGAGGTTAACTCCGCCCTCCGAGTCTGCTCCGAGTATCCCCGAGGTTAACTCCGCCCTCCGAGTCTGCTCCGAGTATCCCCGAGGTTAACTCCGCCCTCCGAGTCTGCTCCGAGTATCCCCGAGGTTAACTCCGCCCTCCGAGTCTGCTCCGAGTATCCCCGAGGTTAACTCCGCCCTCCGAGTCTGCTCCGAGTATCCCCGAGGTTAACTCCGCCCTCCGAGTCTGCTCCGAGTATCCCCGAGGTTAACTCCGCCCTCCGAGTCTGCTCCGAGTATCCCCGAGGTTAACTCCGCCCTCCGAGTCTGCTCCGAGTATCCCCGAGGTTAACTCCGCCCTCCGAGTCTTCTCCGAGTATCCCCGAGGTTAACTCCGCCCTCCGAGTCTGCTCCGAGTATCCCCGAGGTTAACTCCGCCCTCCGAGTCTGCTCCGAGTATCCCCGAGGTTAACTCCGCCCTCCGAGTCTGCTCCGAGTATCCCCGAGGTTAACTCCGCCCTCCGAGTCTGCTCCGAGTATCCCCGAGGTTAACTCCGCCCTCCGAGTCTGCTCCGAGTATCCCCGAGGTTAACTCCGCCCTCCGAGTCTGCTCCGAGTATCCCCGAGGTTAACTCCGCCCTCCGAGTCTGCTCCGAGTATCCCCGAGGTTAACTCCGCCCTCCGAGTCTGCTCCGAGAATCCCCGAGGTTAACTCCGCCCTCCGAGTCTTCTCCGAGTATCCCCGAGGTTAACTCCGCCCTCCGAGTCTGCTCCCAGTATCCCCGAGGTTAACTCCGCCCTCCGAGTCTGCTCCGAGTATCCCCGAGGTTAACTCCGCCCTCCGAGTCTGCTGCGAGTATCCCCGAGGTTAACTCCGCCCTCCGAGTCTGCTCCGAGTATCCCCGAGGTTAACTCCGCCCTCCGAGTCTGCTCCGAGTATCCCCGAGGTTAACTCCGCCCTCCGAGTCTGCTCCGAGTATCCGCGAGGTTAACTCCGCCCTCCGAGTCTGCTCCGAGTATCCCCGAGGTTAACTCCGCCCTCCGAGTCTGCTCCGAGTATCCCCGAGGTTAACTCCGCCCTCCGAGTCTGCTCCGAGTATCCCCGAGGTTAACTCCGCCCTCCGAGTCTTCTCCGAGAATCTCCGAGGTTAACTCCGCCCTCCGAGTCTGCTCCGAGTATCCCCGAGGTTAACTCCGCCCTCCGAGTCTGCTCCGAGTATCCCCGAGGTTAACTCCGCCCTCCGAGTCTTCTCCGAGTATCCCCGAGGTTAACGCCGCCCTCCGAGTCTGCTCCGAGTATCCCCGAGGTTAACTCCGCCCTCCGAGTCTGCTCCGAGTATCCCCGAGGTTAACTCCGCCCTCCGAGTCTGCTTCGAGTATCCCCGAGGTTAACTCCGCCCTCCGAGTCTGCTCCGAGTATCCCCGAGGTTAACTCCGCCCTCCGAGTCTTCTCCGAGTATCCCCGAGGTTAACTCCGCCCTCCGAGTCTGCTCCGAGTATCCCCGAGGTTAACTCCGCCCTCCGAGTCTGCTCCGAGTATCCCCGAGGTTAACTCCGCCCTCCGAGTCTGCTCCGAGTATCCCCGAGGTTAACTCCGCCCTCCGAGTCTGCTCCGAGTATCCCCGAGGTTAACTCCGCCCTCCGAGTCTGCTCCGAGTATCCCCGAGGTTAACTCCGCCCTCCGAGTCTGCACCGAGTATCCCCGAGGTTAACTCCGCCCTCCGAGTCTTCTCCGAGTATCCCCGAGGTTAACTCCGCCCTCCGAGTCTGCTCCGAGTATCCCCGAGGTTAACTCCGCTCTCCGAGTCTGCTCCGAGTATCCCCGAGGTTAACTCCGCCCTCCGAGTCTTCTCCGAGTATCCCCGAGGTTAACTCCGCCCTCCGAGACTGCTCCGAGTATCCCCGAGGTTAACTCCGCCCTCCGAGTCTGCTCCCAGTATCCCCGAGGTTAACTCCGCCCTCCGAGTCTGCTCCGAGTATCCCCGAGGTTAACTCCGCCCTCCGAGTCTGCTCCGAGTATCCCCGAGGTTAACTCCGCCCTCCGAGTCTGCTCCGAGTATCCCCGAGGTTAACTCCGCCCTCCGAGTCTGCTCCGAGTATCCCCGAGGTTAACTCCGCCCTCCGAGTCTGCTCCGAGTATCCACGAGGTTAACTCCGCCCTCCGAGTCTTCTCCGAGTATCCCCGAGGTTAACTCCGCCCTCCGAGTCTGCTCCGAGTATCCCCGAGGTTAACTCCGCCCTCCGAGTCTGCTCCGAGTATCCCCGAGGTTAACTCCGCCCTCCGAGTCTGCTCCGAGTATCCCCGAGGTTAACTCCGCCCTCCGAGTCTGCTCCGAGTATCCCCGAGGTTAACTCCGCCCTCCGAGTCTGCTCCGAGTATCCCCGAGGTTAACTCCGCCCTCCGAGTCTGCTCCGAGTATCCCCGAGGTTAACTCCGCCCTCCGAGTCTTCTCCGAGTATCCCCGAGGTTAACGCCGCCCTCCGAGTCTTCTCCGCGTATCCCCGAGGTTAACTCCGCCCTCCGAGTCTTCTCCGAGTATCCCCGAGGTTAACTCCGCCCTCCGAGTCTGCTCCGAGTAACCCCGAGGTTAACTCCGCCCTCCGAGTCTTCTCCGAGTATCACCGAGGTTAACTCCGCCCTCCGAGTCTGCTCCGAGTATCCCCGAGGTTAACTCCGCCCTCCGAGTCTGCTCCGAGTATCCCCGAGGTTAACTCCGCCCTCCGAGTCTGCTCCGAGTATCCCCGAGGTTACCTCCGCCCTCCGAGTCTTCTCCGAGTATCCCCGAGGTTAACTCCGCCCTCCGAGTCTGCTCCGAGTATCCCCGAGGTTAACTCCGCCCTCCGAGTCTGCTCCGAGTATCCCCGAGGTTAACTCCGCCCTCCGAGTCTGCTCCGAGTATCCCCGAGGTTAACTCCGCCCTCCGAGTCTGCTCCGAGTATCCCCGAGGTTAACTCCGCCCTCCGAGTCTTCTCCGAGTATCCCCGAGGTTAACTCCGCCCTCCGAGTCTTCTCCGAGAATCCCCGAGGTTAACTCCGCCCTCCGAGTCTTCTCCGAGTATCCCCGAGGTTAACTCCGCCCTCCGGGTCTTCTCCGAGTATCCCCGAGGTTAACTCCGCCCTCCGAGTCTTCTCCGAGAATCTCCGAGGTTAACTCCGCCCTCCGAGTCTGCTCCGAGTATCCCCGAGGTTAACTCCGCCCTCCGAGTCTTCTCCGAGTATCCCCGAGGTTAACTCCGCCCTCCGAGTCTGCTCCGAGTATCCCCGAGGTTAACTCCGCCCTCCGAGTCTGCTCCGAGTATCCCCGAGGTTAACTCCGCCCTCCGAGTCTGCTCCGAGTATCCCCGAGGTTAACTCCGCCCTCCGAGTCTGCTCCGAGTATCCCCGAGGTTAACTCCGCCCTCCGAGTCTGCTCCGAGTATCCCCGAGGTTAACTCCGCCCTCCGAGTCTTCTCCGAGAATCTCCGAGGTTAACTCCGCCCTCCGAGTCTGCTCCCAGTATCCCCGAGGTTAACTCCGCCCTCCGAGTCTTCTCCGAGTATCCCCGAGGTTAACGCCGCCCTCCGAGTCTGCTCCCAGTATCCCCGAGGTTAACTCCGCCCTCCGAGTCTGCTCCGAGTATCCCCGAGGTTAACTCCGCCCTCCGAGTCTGCTCCGAGTATCCCCGAGGTTAACTCCGCCCTCCGAGTCTTCTCCGAGTATCCCCGAGGTTAACTCCGCCCTCCGAGTCTTCTCCGAGTATCCCCGAGGTTAACTCCGCCCTCCGAGTCTGCTCCGAGTATCCCCGAGGTTAACTCCGCCCTCCGAGTCTGCTCCGAGTATCCCCGAGGTTAACTCCGCCCTCCGAGTCTGCTCCGAGTATCCCCGAGGTTAACTCCGCCCTCCGAGTCTGCTCCGAGTATCCCCGAGGTTAACTCCGCCCTCCGAGTCTGCTCCCAGTATCCCCGAGGTTAACGCCGCCCTCCGAGTCTGCTCCCAGTATCCCCGAGGTTAACTCCGCCCTCCGAGTCTGCTCCGAGTATCCCCGAGGTTAACTCCGCCCTCCGAGTCTGCTCCGAGTATCCCCGAGGTTAACTCCGCCCTCCGAGTCTGCTCCGAGTATCCCCGAGGTTAACTCCGCCCTCCGAGTCTGCTCCGAGTATCCCCGAGGTTAACTCCGCCCTCCGAGTCTGCTCCGAGTATCCCCGAGGTTAACTCCGCCCTCCGAGTCTGCTCCCAGTATCCCCGAGGTTAACTCCGCCCTCCGAGTCTGCTCCGAGTATCCCCGAGGTTAACTCCGCCCTCCGAGTCTGCTCCGAGTATCCCCGAGGTTAACTCCGCCCTCCGAGTCTGCTCCGAGTATCCCCGAGGTTAACTCCGCCCTCCGAGTCTGCTCCGAGTATCCCCGAGGTTAACTCCGCCCTCCGAGTCTGCTCCGAGTATCCCCGAGGTTAACTCCGCCCTCCGAGTCTGCTCCGAGTATCCCCGAGGTTAACTCCGCCCTCCGAGTCTGCTCCGAGTATCCCCGAGGTTAACTCCGCCCTCCGAGTCTTCTCCGAGAATCTCCGAGGTTAACTCCGCCCTCCGAGTCTTCTCCGAGTATCCCCGAGGTTAACTCCGCCCTCCGAGTCTGCTCCGAGTATCCCCGAGGTTAACTCCGCCCTCCGAGTCTGCTCCGAGTATCCCCGAGGTTAACTCCGCCCTCCGAGTCTGCTCCCAGTATCCCCGAGGTTAACTCCGCCCTCCGAGTCTGCTCCGAGTATCCCCGAGGTTAACTCCGCCCTCCGAGTCTGCTCCCAGTATCCCCGAGGTTAACTCCGCCCTCCGAGTCTGCTCCCAGTATCCCCGAGGTTAACTCCGCCCTCCGAGTCTGCTCCGAGTATCCCCGAGGTTAACTCCGCCCTCCGAGTCTGCTCCGAGTATCCCCGAGGTTAACTCCGCCCTCCGAGTCTGCTCCGAGTATCCCCGAGGTTAACTCCGCCCTCCGAGTCTGCTCCGAGTATCCCCGAGGTTAACTCCGCCCTCCGAGTCTGCTCCCAGTATCCCCGAGGTTAACTCCGCCCTCCGAGTCTTCTCCGAGTATCCCCGAGGTTAACTCCGCCCTCCGAGTCTTCTCCGAGTATCCCCGAGGTTAACTCCGCCCTCCGAGTCTTCTCCGAGTATCCCCGAGGTTAACTCCGCCCTCCGAGTCTGCTCCCAGTATCCCCGAGGTTAACTCCGCCCTCCGAGTCTTCTCCGAGTATCCCCGAGGTTAACTCCGCCCTCCGAGTCTTCTCCGAGAATCCCCGAGGTTAACTCCGCCCTCCGAGTCTTCTCCGAGTATCCCCGAGGTTAACTCCGCCCTCCGAGTCTTCTCCGAGTATCCCCGAGGTTAACTCCGCCCTCCGAGTCTGCTCCCAGTATCCCCGAGGTTAACTCCGCCCTCCGAGTCTTCTCCGAGAATCTCCGAGGTAAGTTTTTTTTATGCTTACCGTTCTGGAAATCCGCCCTCCGAGTCTGCTCCGAGTATCCCCGAGGTTAACTCCGCCCTCCGAGTCTGCTCCGAGTATCCCCGAGGTTAACTCCGCCCTCCGAGTCTGCTCCGAGTATCCCCGAGGTTAACTCCGCCCTCCGAGTCTGCTCCGAGTATCCCCGAGGTTAACTCCGCCCTCCGAGTCTGCTCCGAGTATCCCCGAGGTTAACTCCGCCCTCCGAGTCTGCTCCGAGTATCCCCGAGGTTAACTCCGCCCTCCGAGTCTTCTCCGAGTATCCCCGAGGTTAACTCCGCCCTCCGAGTCTGCTCCGAGTATCCCCGAGGTTAACTCCGCCCTCCGAGTCTGCTCCGAGTATCCCCGAGGTTAACTCCGCCCTCCGAGTCTGCTCCGAGTATCCCCGAGGTTAACTCCGCCCTCCGAGTCTGCTCCGAGTATCCCCGAGGTTAACTCCGCCCTCCGAGTCTGCTCCGAGTATCCCCGAGGTTAACTCCGCCCTCCGAGTCTGCTCCGAGTATCCCCGAGGTTAACTCCGCCCTCCGAGTCTTCTCCGAGAATCTCCGAGGTTAACTCCGCCCTCCGAGTCTGCTCCGAGTATCCCCGAGGTTAACTCCGCCCTCCGAGTCTGCTCCCAGTATCCCCGAGGTTAACTCCGCCCTCCGAGTCTTCTCCGAGTATCCCCGAGGTTAACGCCGCCCTCCGAGTCTGCTCCCAGTATCCCCGAGGTTAACTCCGCCCTCCGAGTCTGCTCCGAGTATCCCCGAGGTTAACTCCGCCCTCCGAGTCTGCTCCGAGTATCCCCGAGGTTAACTCCGCCCTCCGAGTCTGCTCCGAGTATCCCCGAGGTTAACTCCGCCCTCCGAGTCTGCTCCGAGTATCCCCGAGGTTAACTCCGCCCTCCGAGTCTGCTCCGAGTATCCCCGAGGTTAACTCCGCCCTCCGAGTCTGCTCCGAGTATCCCCGAGGTTAACTCCGCCCTCCGAGTCTGCTCCGAGTATCCCCGAGGTTAACTCCGCCCTCCGAGTCTGCTCCGAGTATCTCCGAGGTTAACTCCGCCCTCCGAGTCTTCTCCGAGTATCCCCGAGGTTAACTCCGCCCTCCGAGTCTGCTCCGAGTATCCCCGAGGTTAACTCCGCCCTCCGAGTCTTCTCCGAGTATCCCCGAGGTTAACGCCGCCCTCCGAGTCTGCTCCCAGTATCCCCGAGGTTAACTCCGCCCTCCGAGTCTGCTCCGAGTATCCCCGAGGTTAACTCCGCCCTCCGAGTCTGCTCCCAGTATCCCCGAGGTTAACTCCGCCCTCCGAGTCTGCTCCGAGTATCCCCGAGGTTAACTCCGCCCTCCGAGTCTGCTCCGAGTATCCCCGAGGTTAACTCCGCCCTCCGAGTCTGCTCCGAGTATCCCCGAGGTTAACTCCGCCCTCCGAGTCTTCTCCGAGAATCTCCGAGGTTAACTCCGCCCTCCGAGTCTTCTCCGAGTATCCCCGAGGTTAACTCCGCCCTCCGAGTCTGCTCCGAGTATCCCCGAGGTTAACTCCGCCCTCCGAGTCTGCTCCCAGTATCCCCGAGGTTAACTCCGCCCTCCGAGTCTTCTCCGAGTATCCCCGAGGTTAACGCCGCCCTCCGAGTCTGCTCCCAGTATCCCCGAGGTTAACTCCGCCCTCCGAGTCTGCTCCGAGTATCCCCGAGGTTAACTCCGCCCTCCGAGACTGCTCCGAGTATCCCCGAGGTTAACTCCGCCCTCCGAGTCTGCTCCGAGTATCCCCGAGGTTAACTCCGCCCTCCGAGTCTGCTCCGAGTATCCCCGAGGTTAACTCCGCCCTCCGAGTCTGCTCCGAGTATCCCCGAGGTTAACTCCGCCCTCCGAGTCAGCTCCGAGTATCCCCGAGGTTAACTCCGCCCTCCGAGTCTGCTCCGAGTATCCCCGAGGTTAACTCCGCCCTCCGAGTCTGCTCCGAGTATCCCCGAGGTTAACTCCGCCCTCCGAGTCTGCTCCGAGTATCCCCGAGGTTAACTCCGCCCTCCGAGTCTGCTCCGAGTATCCCCGAGGTTAACTCCGCCCTCCGAGTCTGCTCCGAGTATCCCCGAGGTTAACTCCGCCCTCCGAGTCTGCTCCGAGTATCCCCGAGGTTAACTCCGCCCTCCGAGTCTGCTCCGAGTATCCCCGAGGTTAACTCCGCCCTCCGAGTCTGCTCCGAGTATCCCCGAGGTTAACTCCGCCCTCCGAGTCTGCTCCGAGTATCCCCGAGGTTAACTCCGCCCTCCGAGTCTGCTCCGAGTATCCCCGAGGTTAACTCCGCCCTCCGAGTCTGCTCCGAGTATCCCCGAGGTTAACTCCGCCCTCCGAGTCTGCTCCCAGTATCCCCGAGGTTAACTCCGCCCTCCGAGTCTGCTCCCAGTATCCCCGAGGTTAACTCCGCCCTCCGAGTCTGCTCCGAGAATCCCCGAGGTTAACTCCGCCCTCCGAGTCTTCTCCGAGTATCCCCGAGGTTAACTCCGCCCTCCGAGTCTTCTCCGAGTATCCCCGAGGTTAACTCCGCCCTCCGAGTCTGCTCCCAGTATCCCCGAGGTTAACTCCGCCCTCCGAGTCTTCTCCGAGAATCCCCGAGGTTAACTCCGCCCTCCGAGTCTTCTCCGAGAATCCCCGAGGTTAACTCCGCCCTCCGAGTCTTCTCCGAGTATCCCCGAGGTTAACTCCGCCCTCCGAGTCTTCTCCGAGTATCCCCGAGGTTAACTCCGCCCTCCGAGTCTTCTCCGAGAATCTCCGAGGTAAGTTTTTTTTATGCTTACCGTTCTGGAAATCCGCCCTCCGAGTCTGCTCCGAGTATCCCCGAGGTTAACTCCGCCCTCCGAGTCTGCTCCGAGTATCCCCGAGGTTAACTCCGCCCTCCGAGTCTTCTCCGAGTATCCCCGAGGTTAACGCCGCCCTCCGAGTCTTCTCCGCGTATCCCCGAGGTTAACTCCGCCCTCCGAGTCTGCTCCGAGTAACCCCGAGGTTAACTCCGCCCTCCGAGTCTTCTCCGAGTATCACCGAGGTTAACTCCGCCCTCCGAGTCTGCTCCGAGTATCCCCGAGGTTAACTCCGCCCTCCGAGTCTGCTCCGAGTATCCCCGAGGTTAACTCCGCCCTCCGAGTCTGCTCCGAGTATCCCCGAGGTTACCTCCGCCCTCCGAGTCTTCTCCGAGTATCCCCGAGGTTAACTCCGCCCTCCGAGTCTGCTCCGAGTATCCCCGAGGTTAACTCCGCCCTCCGAGTCTGCTCCGAGTATCCCCGAGGTTAACTCCGCCCTCCGAGTCTGCTCCGAGTATCCCCGAGGTTAACTCCGCCCTCCGAGTCTGCTCCGAGTATCCCCGAGGTTAACTCCGCCCTCCGAGTCTGCTCCGAGTATCCCCGAGGTTAACTCCGCCCTCCGAGTCTTCTCCGAGTATCCCCGAGGTTAACTCCGCCCTCCGAGTCTTCTCCGAGAATCCCCGAGGTTAACTCCGCCCTCCGAGTCTTCTCCGAGTATCCCCGAGGTTAACTCCGCCCTCCGAGTCTTCTCCGAGTATCCCCGAGGTTAACTCCGCCCTCCGTGTCTGCTCCGAGTATCCCCGAGGTTAACTCCGCCCTCCGAGTCTTCTCCGAGTATCCCCGAGGTTAACTCCGCCCTCCGGGTCTTCTCCGAGTATCCCCGAGGTTAACTCCGCCCTCCGAGTCTTCTCCGAGAATCTCCGAGGTTAACTCCGCCCTCCGAGTCTGCTCCGAGTATCCCCGAGGTTAACTCCGCCCTCCGAGTCTGCTCCCAGTATCCCCGAGGTTAACTCCGCCCTCCGAGTCTGCTCCCAGTATCCCCGAGGTTAACTCCGCCCTCCGAGTCTGCTCCGAGTATCCCCGAGGTTAACTCCGCCCTCCGAGTCTGCTCCCAGTATCCCCGAGGTTAACTCCGCCCTCCGAGTCTGCTCCGAGTATCCCCGAGGTTAACTCCGCCCTCCGAGTCTGCTCCGAGTATCCCCGAGGTTAACTCCGCCCTCCGAGTCTTCTCCGAGTATCCCCGAGGTTAACTCCGCCCTCCGAGTCTGCTCCCAGTATCCCCGAGGTTAACTCCGCCCTCCGAGTCTGCTCCGAGTATCCCCGAGGTTAACTCCGCCCTCCGAGTCTTCTCCGAGTATCCCCGAGGTTAACTCCGCCCTCCGAGTCTGCTCCCAGTATCCCCGAGGTTAACTCCGCCCTCCGAGTCTTCTCCGAGTATCCCCGAGGTTAACTCCGCCCTCCGAGTCTTCTCCGAGTATCCCCGAGGTTAACTCCGCCCTCCGTGTCTGCTCCGAGTATCCCCGAGGTTAACTCCGCCCTCCGAGTCTTCTCCGAGTATCCCCGAGGTTAACTCCGCCCTCCGGGTCTTCTCCGAGTATCCCCGAGGTTAACTCCGCCCTCCGAGTCTTCTCCGAGAATCTCCGAGGTTAACTCCGCCCTCCGAGTCTGCTCCGAGTATCCCCGAGGTTAACTCCGCCCTCCGAGTCTGCTCCCAGTATCCCCGAGGTTAACTCCGCCCTCCGAGTCTGCTCCGAGTATCACCGAGGTTAACTCCGCCCTCCGAGTCTTCTCCGAGTATCCCCGAGGTTAACTCCGCCCTCCGAGTCTTCTCCCAGTATCCCCGAGGTTAACTCCGCCCTCCGAGTCTGCTCCGAGTATCACCGAGGTTAACTCCGCCCTCCGAGTCTGCTCCCAGTATCCCCGAGGTTAACTCCGCCCTCCGAGTCTTCTCCGAGTATCCCCGAGGTTAACTCCGCCCTCCGAGTCTGCTCCCAGTATCCCCGAGGTTAACTCCGCCCTCCGAGTCTGCTCCGAGTATCCCCGAGGTTAACTCCGCCCTCCGAGTCTTCTCCCAGTATCCCCGAGGTTAACTCCGCCCTCCGAGTCTGCTCCGAGTATCACCGAGGTTAACTCCGCCCTCCGAGTCTGCTCCCAGTATCCCCGAGGTTAACTCCGCCCTCCGAGTCTTCTCCGAGTATCCCCGAGGTTAACTCCGCCCTCCGAGTCTGCTCCCAGTATCCCCGAGGTTAACTCCGCCCTCCGAGTCTGCTCCGAGTATCCCCGAGGTTAACTCCGCCCTCCGAGTCTGCTCCCAGTATCCCCGAGGTTAACTCCGCCCTCCGAGTCTGCTCCGAGTATCCCCGAGGTTAACTCCGCCCTCCGAGTCTGCTCCCAGTATCCCCGAGGTTAACTCCGCCCTCCGAGTCTTCTCCGAGAATCTCCGAGGTAAGTTTTTTTTATGCTTACCGTTCTGGAAATCCGCCCTCCGAGTCTGCTCCGAGTATCCCCGAGGTTAACTCCGCCCTCCGAGTCTGCTCCGAGTATCCCCGAGGTTAACTCCGCCCTCCGAGTCTGCTCCCAGTATCCCCGAGGTTAACTCCGCCCTCCGAGTCTTCTCCGAGTATCCCCGAGGTTAACTCCGCCCTCCGAGTCTTCTCCGAGAATCCCCGAGGTTAACTCCGCCCTCCGAGTCTTCTCCGAGTATCCCCGAGGTTAACTCCGCCCTCCGAGTCTTCTCCGAGTATCCCCGAGGTTAACTCCGCCCTCCGAGTCTGCTCCCAGTATCCCCGAGGTTAACTCCGCCCTCCGAGTCTGCTCCGAGTATCCCCGAGGTTAACTCCGCCCTCCGAGTCTGCTCCGAGTATCCCCGAGGTTAACTCCGCCCTCCGAGTCTTCTCCGAGAATCCCCGAGCTTAACTCCGCCCTCCGAGTCTTCTCCGAGTATCCCCGAGGTTAACTCCGCCCTCCGAGTCTTCTCCGAGTATCCCCGAGGTTAACTCCGCCCTCCGAGTCTGCTCCGAGTATCCCCGAGGTTAACTCCGCCCTCCGAGTCTTCTCCGAGTATCCCCGAGGTTAACTCCGCCCTCCGGGTCTTCTCCGAGTATCCCCGAGGTTAACTCCGCCCTCCGAGTCTTCTCCGAGAATCTCCGAGGTTAACTCCGCCCTCCGAGTCTGCTCCGAGTATCCCCGAGGTTAACTCCGCCCTCCGAGTCTGCTCCCAGTATCCCCGAGGTTAACTCCGCCCTCCGAGTCTGCTCCCAGTATCCCCGAGGTTAACTCCGCCCTCCGAGTCTGCTCCGAGTATCCCCGAGGTTAACTCCGCCCTCCGAGTCTGCTCCCAGTATCCCCGAGGTTAACTCCGCCCTCCGAGTCTGCTCCGAGTATCCCCGAGGTTAACTCCGCCCTCCGAGTCTGCTCCGAGTATCCCCGAGGTTAACTCCGCCCTCCGAGTCTGCTCCGAGTATCCCCGAGGTTAACTCCGCCCTCCGAGTCTTCTCCGAGTATCCCCGAGGTTAACTCCGCCCTCCGAGTCTGCTCCCAGTATCCCCGAGGTTAACTCCGCCCTCCGAGTCTTCTCCGAGTATCCCCGAGGTTAACTCCGCCCTCCGAGTCTGCTCCCAGTATCCCCGAGGTTAACTCCGCCCTCCGAGTCTTCTCCGAGTATCCCCGAGGTTAACTCCGCCCTCCGAGTCTTCTCCGAGAATCCCCGAGGTTAACTCCGCCCTCCGAGTCTTCTCCGAGTATCCCCGAGGTTAACTCCGCCCTCCGAGTCTTCTCCGAGTATCCCCGAGGTTAACTCCGCCCTCCGAGTCTGCTCCCAGTATCCCCGAGGTTAACTCCGCCCTCCGAGTCTGCTCCCAGTATCCCCGAGGTTAACTCCGCCCTCCGAGTCTTCTCCGAGAATCTCCGAGGTAAGTTTTTTTTATGCTTACCGTTCTGGAAATCCGCCCTCCGAGTCTGCTCCGAGTATCCCCGAGGTTAACTCCGCCCTCCGAGACTGCTCCGAGTATCCCCGAGGTTAACTCCGCCCTCCGAGTCTGCTCCGAGTATCCCCGAGGTTAACTCCGCCCTCCGAGTCTGCTCCGAGTATCCCCGAGGTTAACTCCGCCCTCCGAGTCTGCTCCGAGTATCCCCGAGGTTAACTCCGCCCTCCGAGTCTTCTCCGAGTATCCCCGAGGTTAACTCCGCCCTCCGAGTCTGCTCCGAGTATCCCCGAGGTTAACTCCGCCCTCCGAGTCTTCTCCGAGTATCCCCGAGGTTAACTCCGCCCTCCGAGTCTGCTCCGAGTATCCCCGAGGTTAACTCCGCCCTCCGAGTCTGCTCCGAGTATCCCCGAGGTTAACTCCGCCCTCCGAGTCTGCTCCGAGTATCCCCGAGGTTAACTCCGCCCTCCGAGTCTGCTCCGAGTATCCCCGAGGTTAACTCCGCCCTCCGAGTCTGCTCCGAGTATCCCCGAGGTTAACTCCGCCCTCCGAGTCTGCTCCGAGTATCCCCGAGGTTAACTCCGCCCTCCGAGTTTGCTACGAGTATCCCCGAGGTTAACTCCGCCCTCCGAGTCTTCTCCGAGTATCCCCGAGGTTAACTCCGCCCTCCGAGTCTTCTCCGAGAATCCCCGAGGTTAACTCCGCCCTCCGAGTCTTCTCCGAGTATCCCCGAGGTTAACTCCGCCCTCCGAGTCTTCTCCGAGAATCCCCGAGGTTAACTCCGCCCTCCGAGTCTTCTCCGAGTATCCCCGAGGTTAATTCCGCCCTCCGAGTCTGCTCCGAGTATCCCCGAGGTTAACTCCGCCCTCCGAGTCTTCTCCGAGTATCCCCGAGGTTAACTCCGCCCTCCGAGTCTGCTCCGAGTATCCCCGAGGTTAACTCCGCCCTCCGAGTCTGCTCCGAGTATCCCCGAGGTTAACTCCGCCCTCCGAGTCTTCTCCGAGTATCCCCGAGGTTAACTCCGCCCTCCGAGTCTGCTCCGAGTATCCCCGAGGTTAACTCCGCCCTCCGAGTCTTCTCCGAGTATCCCCGAGGTTAACTCCGCCCTCCGAGTCTGCTCCGAGTATCCCCGAGGTTAACTCCGCCCTCCGAGTCTGCTCCGAGTATCCCCGAGGTTAACTCCGCCCTCCGAGTCTGCTCCGAGTATCCCCGAGGTTAACTCCGCCCTCCGAGTCTGCTCCGAGTATCCCCGAGGTTAACTCCGCCCTCCGAGTCTGCTCCGAGTATCCCCGAGGTTAACTCCGCCCTCCGAGTTTGCTACGAGTATCCCCGAGGTTAACTCCGCCCTCCGAGTCTTCTCCGAGTATCCCCGAGGTTAACTCCGCCCTCCGAGTCTTCTCCGAGAATCCCCGAGGTTAACTCCGCCCTCCGAGTCTTCTCCGAGTATCCCCGAGGTTAACTCCGCCCTCCGAGTCTTCTCCGAGAATCCCCGAGGTTAACTCCGCCCTCCGAGTCTTCTCCGAGTATCCCCGAGGTTAACTCCGCCCTCCGAGTCTTCTCCGAGAATCTCCGAGGTTAACTCCGCCCTCCGAGTCTGCTCCGAGTATCCCCGAGGTTAACTCCGCCCTCCGAGTCTTCTCCGAGAATCTCCGAGGTTAACTCCGCCCTCCGAGTCTGCTCCGAGTATCCCCGAGGTTAACTCCGCCCTCCGAGTCTGCTCCCAGTATCCCCGAGGTTAACTCCGCCCTCCGAGTCTTCTCCGAGTATCCCCGAGGTTAACGCCGCCCTCCGAGTCTGCTCCCAGTATCCCCGAGGTTAACTCCGCCCTCCGAGTCTGCTCCGAGTATCCCCGAGGTTAACTCCGCCCTCCGAGTCTGCTCCGAGTATCCCCGAGGTTAACTCCGCCCTCCGAGTCTGCTCCGAGTATCCCCGAGGTTAACTCCGCCCTCCGAGTCTGCTCCGAGTATCCCCGAGGTTAACTCCGCCCTCCGAGTCTTCTCCGAGTATCCCCGAGGTTAACTCCGCCCTCCGAGTCTGCTCCGAGTATCCCCGAGGTTAACTCCGCCCTCCGAGTCTGCTCCGAGTATCCCCGAGGTTAACTCCGCCCTCCGAGTCTGCTCCGAGTATCCCCGAGGTTAACTCCGCCCTCCGAGTCTGCTCCGAGTATCCCCGAGGTTAACTCCGCCCTCCGAGTCTGCTCCGAGTATCCCCGAGGTTAACTCCGCCCTCCGAGTCTGCTCCCAGTATCCCCGAGGTTAACTCCGCCCTCCGAGTCTGCTCCGAGTATCCCCGAGGTTAACTCCGCCCTCCGAGTCTGCTCCCAGTATCCCCGAGGTTAACTCCGCCCTCCGAGTCTGCTCCGAGTATCCCCGAGGTTAACTCCGCCCTCCGAGTCTGCTCCGAGTATCCCCGAGGTTAACTCCGCCCTCCGAGTCTGCTCCGAGTATCCCCGAGGTTAACTCCGCCCTCCGAGTCTGCTCCGAGTATCCCCGAGGTTAACTCCGCCCTCCGAGTCTGCTCCGAGTATCCCCGAGGTTAACTCCGCCCTCCGAGTCTGCTCCGAGTATCCCCGAGGTTAACTCCGCCCTCCGAGTCTGCTCCCAGTATCCCCGAGGTTAACTCCGCCCTCCGAGTCTGCTCCGAGTATCCCCGAGGTTAACTCCGCCCTCCGAGTCTGCTCCGAGTATCCCCGAGGTTAACTCCGCCCTCCGAGTCTGCTCCGAGTATCCCCGAGGTTAACTCCGCCCTCCGAGTCTGCTCCGAGTATCCCCGAGGTTAACTCCGCCCTCCGAGTCTTCTCCGAGAATCTCCGAGGTTAACTCCGCCCTCCGAGTCTTCTCCGAGTATCCCCGAGGTTAACTCCGCCCTCCGAGTCTTCTCCGAGTATCCCCGAGGTTAACTCCGCCCTCCGAGTCTGCTCCCAGTATCCCCGAGGTTAACTCCGCCCTCCGAGTCTTCTCCGAGTATCCCCGAGGTTAACGCCGCCCTCCGAGTCTGCTCCCAGTATCCCCGAGGTTAACTCCGCCCTCCGAGTCTGCTCCGAGTATCCCCGAGGTTAACTCCGCCCTCCGAGTCTTCTCCGAGAATCTCCGAGGTTAACGCCGCCCTCCGAGTCTGCTCCCAGTATCCCCGAGGTTAACTCCGCCCTCCGAGTCTGCTCCGAGTATCCCCGAGGTTAACTCCGCCCTCCGAGTCTTCTCCGAGAATCTCCGAGGTTAACGCCGCCCTCCGAGTCTGCTCCGAGTATCCCCGAGGTTAACTCCGCCCTCCGAGTCTGCTCCGAGTATCCCCGAGGTTAACTCCGCCCTCCGAGTCTGCTCCGAGTATCCCCGAGGTTAACTCCGCCCTCCGAGTCTGCTCCGAGTATCCCCGAGGTTAACTCCGCCCTCCGAGTCTGCTCCGAGTATCCCCGAGGTTAATTCCGCCCTCCGAGTCTGCTCCGAGTATCCCCGAGGTTAACTCCGCCCTCCGAGTCTGCTCCGAGTATCCCCGAGGTTAACTCCGCCCTCCGATTCTGCTCCGAGTATCCCCGAGGTTAACTCCGCCCTCCGAGTCTGCTCCGAGTATCCCCGAGGTTAACTCCGCCCTCCGAGTCTTCTCCGAGTATCCCCGAGGTTAACTCCGCCCTCCGAGTCTGCTCCGAGTATCCCCGAGGTTAACTCCGCCCTCCGAGTCTGCTCCGAGTATCCCCGAGGTTAACTCCGCCCTCCGAGTCTGCTCCGAGTATCCCCGAGGTTAACTCCGCCCTCCGAGTCTGCTCCGAGTATCCCCGAGGTTAACTCCGCCCTCCGAGTCTGCTCCGAGTATCCCCGAGGTTAACTCCGCCCTCCGAGTTTGCTACGAGTATCCCCGAGGTTAACTCCGCCCTCCGAGTCTTCTCCGAGTATCCCCGAGGTTAACTCCGCCCTCCGAGTCTTCTCCGAGAATCCCCGAGGTTAACTCCGCCCTCCGAGTCTTCTCCGAGTATCCCCGAGGTTAACTCCGCCCTCCGAGTCTTCTCCGAGAATCCCCGAGGTTAACTCCGCCCTCCGAGTCTTCTCCGAGTATCCCCGAGGTTAACTCCGCCCTCCGAGTCTTCTCCGAGAATCTCCGAGGTTAACTCCGCCCTCCGAGTCTGCTCCGAGTATCCCCGAGGTTAACTCCGCCCTCCGAGTCTTCTCCGAGAATCTCCGAGGTTAACTCCGCCCTCCGAGTCTGCTCCGAGTATCCCCGAGGTTAACTCCGCCCTCCGAGTCTGCTCCCAGTATCCCCGAGGTTAACTCCGCCCTCCGAGTCTTCTCCGAGTATCCCCGAGGTTAACGCCGCCCTCCGAGTCTGCTCCCAGTATCCCCGAGGTTAACTCCGCCCTCCGAGTCTGCTCCGAGTATCCCCGAGGTTAACTCCGCCCTCCGAGTCTGCTCCGAGTATCCCCGAGGTTAACTCCGCCCTCCGAGTCTGCTCCGAGTATCCCCGAGGTTAACTCCGCCCTCCGAGTCTGCTCCGAGTATCCCCGAGGTTAACTCCGCCCTCCGAGTCTTCTCCGAGTATCCCCGAGGTTAACTCCGCCCTCCGAGTCTGCTCCGAGTATCCCCGAGGTTAACTCCGCCCTCCGAGTCTGCTCCGAGTATCCCCGAGGTTAACTCCGCCCTCCGAGTCTGCTCCGAGTATCCCCGAGGTTAACTCCGCCCTCCGAGTCTGCTCCGAGTATCCCCGAGGTTAACTCCGCCCTCCGAGTCTGCTCCGAGTATCCCCGAGGTTAACTCCGCCCTCCGAGTCTGCTCCCAGTATCCCCGAGGTTAACTCCGCCCTCCGAGTCTGCTCCGAGTATCCCCGAGGTTAACTCCGCCCTCCGAGTCTGCTCCGAGTATCCCCGAGGTTAACTCCGCCCTCCGAGTCTGCTCCGAGTATCCCCGAGGTTAACTCCGCCCTCCGAGTCTGCTCCGAGTATCCCCGAGGTTAACTCCGCCCTCCGAGTCTGCTCCGAGTATCCCCGAGGTTAACTCCGCCCTCCGAGTCTGCTCCGAGTATCCCCGAGGTTAACTCCGCCCTCCGAGTCTGCTCCGAGTATCCCCGAGGTTAACTCCGCCCTCCGAGTCTGCTCCCAGTATCCCCGAGGTTAACTCCGCCCTCCGAGTCTGCTCCGAGTATCCCCGAGGTTAACTCCGCCCTCCGAGTCTGCTCCCAGTATCCCCGAGGTTAACTCCGCCCTCCGAGTCTGCTCCGAGTATCCCCGAGGTTAACTCCGCCCTCCGAGTCTGCTCCGAGTATCCCCGAGGTTAACTCCGCCCTCCGAGTCTGCTCCGAGTATCCCCGAGGTTAACTCCGCCCTCCGAGTCTGCTCCCAGTATCCCCGAGGTTAACTCCGCCCTCCGAGTCTGCTCCGAGTATCCCCGAGGTTAACTCCGCCCTCCGAGTCTGCTCCGAGTATCCCCGAGGTTAACTCCGCCCTCCGAGTCTGCTCCGAGTATCCCCGAGGTTAACTCCGCCCTCCGAGTCTGCTCCGAGTATCCCCGAGGTTAACTCCGCCCTCCGAGTCTTCTCCGAGAATCTCCGAGGTTAACTCCGCCCTCCGAGTCTTCTCCGAGTATCCCCGAGGTTAACTCCGCCCTCCGAGTCTTCTCCGAGTATCCCCGAGGTTAACTCCGCCCTCCGAGTCTGCTCCCAGTATCCCCGAGGTTAACTCCGCCCTCCGAGTCTGCTCCCAGTATCCCCGAGGTTAACTCCGCCCTCCGAGTCTTCTCCGAGTATCCCCGAGGTTAACGCCGCCCTCCGAGTCTGCTCCCAGTATCCCCGAGGTTAACTCCGCCCTCCGAGTCTGCTCCGAGTATCCCCGAGGTTAACTCCGCCCTCCGAGTCTTCTCCGAGAATCTCCGAGGTTAACGCCGCCCTCCGAGTCTGCTCCCAGTATCCCCGAGGTTAACTCCGCCCTCCGAGTCTGCTCCGAGTATCCCCGAGGTTAACTCCGCCCTCCGAGTCTTCTCCGAGAATCTCCGAGGTTAACGCCGCCCTCCGAGTCTGCTCCGAGTATCCCCGAGGTTAACTCCGCCCTCCGAGTCTGCTCCGAGTATCCCCGAGGTTAACTCCGCCCTCCGAGTCTGCTCCGAGTATCCCCGAGGTTAACTCCGCCCTCCGAGTCTGCTCCGAGTATCCCCGAGGTTAACTCCGCCCTCCGAGTCTGCTCCGAGTATCCCCGAGGTTAACTCCGCCCTCCGAGTCTGCTCCGAGTATCCCCGAGGTTAACTCCGCCCTCCGAGTCTGCTCCGAGTATCCCCGAGGTTAACTCCGCCCTCCGAGTCTGCTCCGAGTATCCCCGAGGTTAACTCCGCCCTCCGAGTCTGCTCCGAGTATCCCCGAGGTTAACTCCGCCCTCCGATTCTGCTCCGAGTATCCCCGAGGTTAACTCCGCCCTCCGAGTCTGCTCCGAGTATCCCCGAGGTTAACTCCGCCCTCCGAGTCTGCTCCGAGTATCCCCGAGGTTAACTCCGCCCTCCGAGTCTGCTCCGAGTATCCCCGAGGTTAACTCCGCCCTCCGAGTCTGCTCCGAGTATCCCCGAGGTTAACTCCGCCCTCCGAGTCTGCTCCCAGTATCCCCGAGGTTAACTCCGCCCTCCGAGTCTGCTCCGAGTATCCCCGAGGTTAACTCCGCCCTCCGAGTCTGCTCCCAGTATCCCCGAGGTTAACTCCGCCCTCCGAGTCTTCTCCGAGTATCCCCGAGGTTAACTCCGCCCTCCGAGTCTGCTCCGAGTATCCCCGAGGTTAACTCCGCCCTCCGAGTCTGCTCCGAGTATCCCCGAGGTTAACTCCGCCCTCCGACTCTGCTCCGAGTATCCCCGAGGTTAACTCCGCCCTCCGAGTCTGCTCCGAGTATCCCCGAGGTTAACTCCGCCCTCCGAGTCTGCTCCGAGTATCCCCGAGGTTAACTCCGCCCTCCGAGTCTGCTCCGAGTATCCCCGAGGTTAACTCCGCCCTCCGAGTCTTCTCCGAGAATCTCCGAGGTTAACTCCGCCCTCCGAGTCTGCTCCGAGTATCCCCGAGGTTAACTCCGCCCTCCGAGTCTGCTCCGAGTATCCCCGAGGTTAACTCCGCCCTCCGAGTCTTCTCCGAGTATCCCCGAGGTTAACGCCGCCCTCCGAGTCTTCTCCGAGTATCCCCGAGGTTAACTCCGCCCTCCGAGTCTTCTCCGAGTATCCCCGAGGTTAACTCCGCCCTCCGAGTCTGCTCCGAGTAATCCCGAGGTTAACTCCGCCCTCCGAGTCTTTTCCGAGTATCACCGAGGTTAACTCCGCCCTCCGAGTCTGCTCCGAGTATCCCCGAGGTTAACTCCGCCCTCCGAGTCTGCTCCGAGTATTCCCGAGGTTAACTCCGCCCTCCGAGTCTGCTCCGAGTATCCCCGAGGTTACCTCCGCCCTCCGAGTCTGCTCCGAGTATCCCCGAGGTTAACTCCGCCCTCCGAGTTTGCTACGAGTATCCCCGAGGTTAACTCCGCCCTCCGAGTCTTCTCCGAGTATCCCCGAGGTTAACTCCGCCCTCCGAGTCTTCTCCGAGAATCCCCGAGGTTAACTCCGCCCTCCGAGTCTTCTCCGAGTATCCCCGAGGTTAACTCCGCCCTCCGAGTCTTCTCCGAGAATCCCCGAGGTTAACTCCGCCCTCCGAGTCTTCTCCGAGTATCCCCGAGGTTAATTCCGCCCTCCGAGTCTTCTCCGAGTATCCCCGAGGTTAACTCCGCCCTCCGAGTCTTCTCCGAGTATCCCCGAGGTTAACTCCGCCCTCCGAGTCTTCTCCGAGTATCCCCGAGGTTAACTCCGCCCTCCGAGTCTTCTCCGAGAATCTTCGAGGTAAGTTTTTTTTATGCTTACCGTTCTGGAAATCCGCCCTCCGAGTCTGCTCCGAGTATCCCCGAGGTAAAACAAGAAATGCTGGATTCACTCAGCAGGTCTGGCAGCATCTGTGGAAAGAGAAGCAGAGTTAACGTTTCGGGTCAGTGACCCTTCTTCGGAACTGACAAATATTAGAAAAGTCACAGACTATAAACAAGTGAGGTGGGGGTTGGGCAAGAGATAACAAAGGAGAAGGTGCAGATTGGACCAGGCCACATAGCTGACCAAAATGTCACGGAGCAAAGGAATGGTGTGTTGAAAGACAAAGCATTAGTCCAGATTAGGTGTGAATATACTGAATATTGAACAGCAGCAAGTGCAAACCTGAAGAAAAACAACCTGAAAAAAAACAGTGGGTAAGCAAACTGAACAAACTAAGATGAAATGAAATAAATGCAAAAAAAGATTGTAAAAAATGTAAAAAGGAATGCAAAAAAAAAGGAAGAAAAAATAACTAAAAATGAAAGTCATGCTCTGAAATTATTGAAATTACTGAAATTATTGAACTCAATGTTCAGTCCGGCAGGCTGTAGTGTGCCTAATCGGTAGATGAGATGCTGTTCCTCGAGCTTGCGTTGATGTTCACTGGAACACTGCAGCAATCCCAGGACAGAGATGTGAGCATGAGAGCAGGGGGGAGTGTTGAAATGGCAAGCAACTGGAAGCTCAGGGTACTGCTTGCGGACTGAGCGGAGATGTTCCGCAAAGCGGTCACCCAGTCTGCGCTTGGTCTCCCCAATGTAGAGGAGACCACACTGTGAGCAGCGAATACAGTATACTACATTGAAAAAAGGACAAGTAAATCGCTGCTTCACCTGAAAGGAGTGTTTGGGGCCTGGGATAGTGAGGAGAGAGGAGGTAAATGGGCAGGTATTACACCTCCTGCGATTGCAAGGGAAGGTGCCCTGGGACGGGGACGAGGTGGTGGGGGTAATGGAGGAGTGGACCAGGGTGTCGCGGAGGGAACGATCCCTTCGGAATGCTGACAGGGGAAGAGAGGGGAAGATGCGACTGGTAGTGGCATCACGCTGGAGATGGCGAAAATGGCGGAGGATGATCCTTTGGATATGGAGGCTGGTGGGATGAAAAGTGAGGACAAGGGGAACCCTGTCACGGTTCTGGGAGGGAGGGGAAGGGGTGAGGGTAGAGGTGCGGGGAATGGGTCGGACACGGTTGAGGGCCCTGTCAACCACAGTGGGGGGAAATCCTCGGTTGAGGAAAAAGGAGGTCATATCAGAAGCACCGTCATGGAAGGTAGCATCATCAGAGCAGATGCGTCGGAGACGGAGAAACTGGGAGAATGGAATGGAGTCCTTACAGGAGGTAGGGTGTGAAGAAGTGTAGTCGAGGTAGCTGTGGGAGTCAGTGGGCTTATAATGGATATTGGTAGACAACCTATCCCCAGAGATGGAGACAGAGAAGTCGAGGAAGGGAAGGGAAGTGTCAGAGATGGACGATGTAAAGGTGAGAGAAGGGTGGAAATTGGAAGCAAAGTTGATAAAGTTTTCTCGTTCGGGGCGGGAGCAGGAAACGGCACCGATACAGTCATTAATGTACCGGAAAAAGAGTTGGGGGAGGGGGCCTGAGTAGGACTGGAACAAAGAATGCTCGACATATCCCACAAAAAGACAGGCATAACTAGGACCCATTCGGGTACCCATAGCGACACCTTTCACTTGAAGGAAATGCATGGAGTTGAAGGAGAAGTTGTTCAATGTGAGAACAAGTTCAGCCAGGCGGAGGAGGGTGTTGGTGGATGGGGACTGGTTGGGCCTCTGTTCCAGGAAGAAGCGGAGAGCCCTCAAACCATCCTGGTGGGGGATGGAGGTGTAGAGCGATTGGACGTCCATAGTGAAGAGGAGGCGGTTGGGACCAGGAAACTGGAAATTGTCAAAATGACGTAGGGCGTCAGAAGAGTCACGGATGTAGGTGGGAAGAGACTGGACCAGCGGAGAAAAGATAGAGTCTAGATAGGAAGAAATAAGTTCAGTTGGGCAGGAGCAGGCTGACACAATGGGTCTGCCGGGACAGTCCCGTTTGTGGATTTTGGGAAGGAGGTAGAAGCGGGCTGTCCGGGGTTGCGGGACTATGAGGTTGGAAGCTGTAGAGGGAAGATCTCCAGAGGAGATGAGGTCAGTGACAGTCCTTTGGACGGTGGCTTGATGTTCGGTGGTGGGGTCATGGTCCAGAGGGAGGTAGGAAGAGGTGTCTGTGAGTTGGCGTTGAGCTTCTGCAAGGTAGAGGTCGGTACGCCATACAACAACAGCACCACCCTTGTCTGCAGGTTTGATGACCATGTCGGGGTTAGACCTGAGAGAACGGAGTGCCTGAAGTTCAGAGGGGGACAGGTATCCCCGAGGTAATTTTTTTATACTTACCGCTCTGGAACTCCGCCCTCTGAGTCTGCTCCGAGTATCCCCGAGGTAAGTTTTTTATCCTTCCCGCTCTGGAACTCCTACCTCCGAGTCTGCTCCGAGAATCCCCGAGGTAAGTTTTTTTATATACTCACCGCTCTGGAACTCCACCCTCCGGGTCTGCTCCGAGAATCCCCGAGTTAAGTTTTTTTATCACAATATTTCGGTCTCAGTGGAGGACTATGCCAAGTTCTGGGCACAGCAATTTAGGAAGACTGTGAGGGTGTAGAGTTAGAGAGGGTGTAGAAAAGATTCACGATAATAGTTACAGAGGAATTGCAGTGATGAAGATAGATTGGAGAAGTTAGGACTGTTTCCCTTGGAGAAGAGAAGGCTGAGAGGTGATTTGATAGACGTATTCAAAATCATGAGGGGTCTGGACAGAGTAGACACAGAGAAACAGTTCCCACTCGCGAAAGGGTCGAGAATGAAAGGGCACCGATTTAAAGTCTTTGGTAACAGAGCAAAAGCAGCATGAGGAAAAACATTTTCACGCAGCGAGTGATTGGAATCTGGAATGCATTGCATGAGAGTGAGGTGGAGCAAGGTTCAATTGAAGCATTCAAAGTGGAATTGGACTGTTCTATAAAAAGGAGGAGGAGGGTGAGGAGGAACAGGAGGTGGGGGCGATGGGCAGGTTTGGAGGAACAGAAGGAGGAGGCAATGGGGGGGGGTAAGGAGAAACAGGAGGACGGGAACATGGGAGGGGGGTGAGGAGGAACAGGAGAAGGCGACGGGTTGTGAGGAGGAACGGGAAGAAGGGGCAATGGGGGGGGTGAGGAAGAACAGCTGGAGGGGGAGATGGTGGGGTGAGGAATAACAGGAGGCAGGACGATGGAAGGGGTGAGGAGGCACAGGAAGGAGCGACGGGTGGTGAGGGGGAAGGGGCAATGCGGGTTGAGGAGGGGGAGAGAGTGGCAGATGGTGAGGAGGAGGAGAGGGCGACGGGGTGGTGAGGAGGAACAGGAGGTGGGGGTGCTGTGTGGGGTGAGGAGGAACAGGAGGGGGCGACGGGGGTGAGGGGGGACGGGGTGATGGAGTGTAAGAAGGGGGAGATACACCGGAGGTGAGAGCACGGGGAGGGGGCGACCGGGGTGTGAGGAGAGGGAGGGGACAACCGGGAGGTGAGGAGAGGGGTGTCGATGGGGGTGGTGAGCAGGAGAGGGCAGTGGGGGTTTGGAGAAGGAGGAGGAGGCGACGAGGAGCTGAGGAGGAAGGGGCGACGTGGGGATGTGGAAGAGGGGGAGGGTACGCCGGAGGGGTGAGGAAGGGGAGACTGCGACGGGGGTGTGAGGAGGGGGAGGGTTAACGGGGGAATAAGGAGGGGGAAGAGGAAAAGTAGGGTAGAGGAGGGGGAGGGGCAATGAGGGGATGAGGAAGGGGAGGAGGCGATGGGAGGTGAGTAGGGGGGCAACGGGGGTGTGGAGGAGGGGGTGCAGGTGACGAGGCGGTGAGGAGGGTAGGAGGCGACGGGAGGTGAGGGGGCAACGGGAGTGTGGAGGAGGGTGAGGGGGCACGGAGGGGTGAGGAAGGGGAGGCGGCGACGGGGGATGAGGAGGAGAAGGGTGATGGGGGAGTGAAGAGGAGGGGTTGCGATGGGGGGTGAGGAAGAGGAGGGCGTGGTGGTGGGTGAGGAGGAGGAGGAAGGGGCGACAGGGGTGAAGAGGAGGAGGAGGAGGAGGCCACAGGCGGGTTGAGGAGGGGAAGGAGGCGATGGGAGGGGTGAGGAAGGGGAGGGGGTGACAGGGGGTGTGGAGGAGGAGGGGGGCAAAGAGGGTAGTGAGGCGGAAGAGGAGGAGGGGGTGACGGTGGTGAGGAAAAGGAGGTGATGTCTGTGAGGAGGAGGGGACACTAGTGGTGTGAAGCGGAGGGGCCGACGGGGGTGTTTCAGAGGAGGAGGGGCGGCTGGGGGGTATGGAGGTGGAGGAGGCAGTGACGTGGAAGTGAAGAAGGGGCTGAAGAGGTTTGAGGAAGAGGAGGAGGGGTGATGGTGGGCTGAGGAGGAGGAAGGGCAGCGGGGGTGAGGAGGAGGGGGTGATGGGTTGAGGATGTTGGGCTGACGGGGCTGGTGAGGAGGAGGAGGGGCGGTGGGGATGAGGGAGTGGGGGCGATGGGCTGCACGTGTAAGTGGAGAAGGGGGTGACGGGGTTTGAGGAAGAGGAGGAGTGGCGATGGTGGGCTGAGGAGGAGGAAGGGCGGGGGGGGTGAAGAGGAGGGGGCGACGGGTTGTGGATGTAGGGCCAATGGGGCTGGTGAGGAGGGGGAGGAGGCAGTGTAGATGAGGAGGTGGGGGCGACGGTGGGTGAGGAGGAGGAGGGGTGATGTTGTGAGCAGGAGGGGATGACAGGGTTGGTGAGGAGGAGGGGGCGATGGCAGTGGTGAGGAGGAGGAGGCGATGGTGGTGAGGAGGAGGAGGAGGCAACAGCAATGTTGAGGAGGAGGAGTGGGCGATGGGGGTTAGGCGGCGGAGGGGGCGATGGGGGATGAGGAGAAGGAGGTGGAGGGATTGATGGATGGTAAGGAGGAGGAGGGGCGATGGGGGGAGTGGGGTGAGGAGGAGGGGGTGACAGCAGGTTGAGGAGGTTGAGTCTGTCCAAATCCCCTTGAAGCCACTTTGTATCTTCCTGACAACGCACTTTCCCACCTTGTTTTGTGTCATCATTGGAAATATTACATTTGATCCCCATATCCAAATCATTGATATATGTTGTGAATAGCTGGGGCCCCCAAGCACTGATCCTTGTGGTACCCCACGAGTCACAGCCTGCCAACACGAAAATGACCCTTTATGTTTATGTTTTCTGTCTGTTAACCAGTTCTCAATCCATGCCAGTGTATTACCCCCAATCGCATGTTCTCTAATTTTGCTAACTAACCTCTTGTGTGGGACAAGAAAGCCTTCTGACAATCCAAATGCACCCCATCCACTGTTCTCCCCTTATCTATTCTGCTAGTTACATCCTCAAAAAACTCCCAATAGGTTTGTCAAGCATACTTTTCCTTTCATAAATTCATGTTGTATCTACCTAATCCTACCACTATTTTCTAAGTGTCCAGTTATCACATCCTTTATAATTGATTCTATCATTTTCCCTACTGCTGATGTCAGGCTAACGGGTCTGTAATTTCCTGTTTTCTCTCTCCCTCCATTCTTACTTTGCAATCTTCAGGAATCACTCCATAATCATTAGAATTTTGGAAGATGATCACCAGTGCATCCATTATCTCCACAGCCACCGCTTTCAGTACTCTGGGATTTAGATTATCAGGTCCAGGGGATTTATCAGCTTTCAATCTCATTAATTTCTCCAGTTTTTTTTGTTGGTTCTTTCAGCTCCTCATTCTTTCTTGCTACTCCCTTATGTCTTTAGTGTTTCTGGAAGGTTTATTGTATCTTCCTCTGTGATGACAGACACAAAATATTCCGGTGAAGGGTCACTGACCCGAAACATTGACTCTGCTTCTCTTTCCACAGATGCTGCCAGACCTGCTGAGTGGTTCCAGTATTTCTTGTTTTTATTTCAGATTTCCAGCATCCGCAGTATTTTGCTTTTACAAAGTATTTGTTTAGTTTCTCTACCATTTCCTTATTCCCCATTATAAATTTCCCCATCTTTGGCTGTAACGGGCCCACATTTGTCTTTGCTAATCTTTTCCTTTTTACACACCAACAGAAGCTTTTACAGTTCATTGTTATGTTTCTTACTAGTTCACGTTCATATTCTATTTTCTCTTTCTTTATCAGTTTCTTGGTCCTCTGTTGAATTTGAAGTGCTTCCAATCTTCAGGCTTACTACTTTTTTGGCAACTTTATAAGCCTCTTTCTTTGATCTCATACAATATTTAACTTGACAAAGAGCAGCAGGAAGCAATATTTAAAGAGAAGCGCCATTCGCATTCAAGAGAAGCATTTTTGCTAAAAGGATCAGAGGTTGCTATGGATAAAGAGGTGAGCATAAAACAATGAAAAGAAATGTGCAAAGTACATAAGTAATAAAATAATGACAAAAGGGAAAAAGAATTAGGATGGCGAGATGATTTTTTAAAAATTCTTCCTTGGATGTGGGAGGTCACTGGCGAGGCCAGCACTCATTGCCCAATCCCAATTGCCCTTGAGAAGATGGTGCAGAGTCAGCCTCCCAACTCGCCGCAGTCTGTGTTGTGCAGGGAGACCCACAGCACTGCTGGGTGTGGTTCCAGGATTTTGACGCAACAACGATATATTTCAACGTCAGGCCGGTGCGATCCGGAATGCACTCCACAGGTGGTGGTGGTGTTCCTATGCATATGATGCCCCCGTCCCTCTAGGCAGCAGAGGTTGGGGAGATGCTGTCGAAGAAACCCCGGCGAGTTGCCGCAGCGGATCACGCAGATGGCAGACGCTGCAGACATAGCGCGCCAATGATGGTAGTGAACGCTCAAATTGACAGAAGGAGCACCAATCATCCTGAATGGTGTCAAGCCTTAAGTGCTGCTGGAACTGCACCCGTCCAAGCAAATAGGACAGCACCCCACCGCACTCCCAACCTGTGTCCTGTCGATGATGGAAAGAGTCCAGGAAGTCAGGAGTCGGGTCACTCACTGCAGAATTACCAATCTCCGACTCACTCCCGCAGCCACAGCATCCATGTTGCTGATCCAGATAAGTTTTTGGTTAATAGTGACCGCTAGGAGGTTGATGATGGGAAACCCCAGCAATGGCAACTGAAGCGAACGTCAAAGGGAGGTGTCTCCACCCTATCTTGTTGCAGATGACAACTGTGTGGCTCTTGTGTTTGAAATTAATAAATAAATAAATTATTCAAGAGACACGTAAGTAACAAAAAGAAGATAGGGATTGGTCGACAATGATGTGAGCAAGATAAAATTCACAGTACATAATAATGAAATGGCAGAATATTGAATAGCTTTTTGCCTCAGTTTTCACTAAAGAAACTGCCAAAGAGGAAATTAGTAGAGTAGAAGTCAGAAGGATATTACAATGGTTCAGACAAAAAGGCGATTCTAAACTGGAAAACAGATTTTCAGGACCAGATGGATTGTGCCACAAATACGCAAAGAAACGAAGCAGGAGATAGTGGCAGTTCCGATGAAGGGTCACTGACCTGAAACGTTAACTCTGCTTCTCTTTCCACAGATGCTGCCAGACCTGCTGAGTGGTTCCAGCATTTCTTGTTTTTATTACAGGCGATAGTGATGTGTATTCATCCCGCAGTAGCAAAGACTTGCATTTATATGCTGCCCTTCACAACCTCGGAGTCACAAACGCTTTGAAACCAATGAAATACTTTTGATACTGTAATCTGGGAAACGCGGCAGGCAATTTTGGCACAGCAATCTCCCACAAACAGCAATGTGATAATGATCAGATCAGCAGTTTTAGCGATATTGGCTGAGGAATCAATATGAGTCAGAACACTGGAGAGATTTCTCCAGCAATTTGTTCCAAGTAGGAAACTTGGTGTTGCATGAGTTTGCATTTGATTTAAATTTCAGAAAATCTTTGAGCTGAGGGTATGTTATTTTGAATCCATAATGTTGCAGTATGCAAAGCTCAGTATTTCTGTTTTTTAGGTTCACCTGATTCTGCGTGGCTTAACTCGGCATGTCCTGGGCTCAGTGCGATCGGGACAGTCATTTCCACTTGCTTTGTGCTGATGTAAAGCAGTTTCAGTTTGATGGTGAGAGGAGATCTGCAAAGTAGCTCTGAAGATTAATAGTTTTAATTGACTGTGGACCAAGCGATAGTTTGACTTCACTTCAGCCTTGCACCAGCTGCAATCGTTAGGAAGTGAATTGAAAAAGATTTCGTTCACCTTCGGATATTTTAAGAATTTAGTTTTAATCTTTCTAATTATAGCAGAGCCCTGCCTTCACTTTCTGCACCTAGTATCATAGAGGCACCAGTACAGGAGCCCATTTGGCCCATTGTGCCTGTGCTGGCTCATGGAATGTTCTCTCTCATTTGTCTCACTCCCCTGCTCTTTTCCTTTGGCCCTGAAAATGCCTCCTATTCCAATATTTAACCAAAGTTACTATTGAATCTGCTTCCACTGCCCTTTAAGGCCGTGCATTCCAGATCACCATAACTCAATGCTAAAAATCTTTTCCATTTCACCCCTGCAGTTTTGCCCATTTTCAACTACATTTAGACCTCAATGAATTTCAATTCCAGGGGAAATGAATGCAATCCTATATTCGCTGAAGCAGCAGAAAACCTCTTCTGTATTTTGAATGTAAGCATCAAGACAGCATCTCCGAAATTAAGGTCCATCCCCAATGGACAGGAAGAGGTTCTGCAAGTACAGATCACATGTTATTCACCCTATGCCCAGCCAGCAACTCTATGCCTGTGCATTTTCAGCAACATGACTTGGTGTTTATTAAGCATGGTATGTTTGTGACTGGGGATCGATGTTTTTCTTTCGTTAACTAACCTTTTTGTCTTTATTGGAACAGTCGAATCAAATGCAAACCCGCTCCAGTTCTGAATTTTCTAAATTGTGCAACATTTTGGATGGAAATAGTGGAATTCTGTCCAAGAACTGAATGAAGAAAAGGATGATATTTCATTCAAGGTGGAGTCAATTTACGAGAAATCAGGGGCAATTCACAGGAAGCTTTTCTTGTGTGTCAATGACCTGGACTTGGGTATCGAGCAGAATTTCAAAGTTTGCAGATGATACGAAACTTGGCAATATGGTAGATAATGAGGAGAGTAGCAGACTTCAGAAGGACATAGACACACTGGTGAAATGGGCAGGCACATGGCAGATACAATTTAATGTGTATAAGTGTGAAGTGATGCACTTTGGGAGGAACAACACGGAGAGGCAGGATAATCTGAATGGAACTATTTTGACAGGAATGGCGTTATGGCTGGGTGACTGCACAGGACACCGTGGTGAAGAGGGTCTGACATTAACTACGTTGAGCTCTGCGAAGAACTTCGCCATCTCCAAAGTCTGCTTCCCATGGTCTAAAGTGCTGCAGACGAAGAGCAAACTTAAGTTTCAACAGCAAGATCCCACTCGGGATTCTGTTAACAATGCCTGTATCAGTGGCGACTAGCAAACGGAACTTTTCAAAATTAAAGTTTATAAAATCATATTTGTGATCGTCCATGGGCGATGACAGGCTATCTTCATTGGCCATCCTGTCTATGGAGAATGATGTGGCTCAAAGTATCTTGGAGAGCAAAGGTTTTTATTTGTTATTGTTATTTATTACTTGAGTGTTTAATGTTTAGTTTATTTGTTACTTAGCTGCAATGTTATTTTTATGAAATTGTTCATTATTTAAATTATAATTCTGTTGAGATTATAACTTCATTTCTGAAACTTTTGCTAAATACTACATACTGGAAATCAAAGAGCACCAAAATACAGGTTCGTCTAGGCCTCCATTTTCCCCGAGGAACAGAGGAACTGGAGGAGGCGATTTACTCCCTCCCATCATTGAATGAGATTGTGGCTGATCTATGAACTAACTCCATTTACCCGCCCTTTCCCTCATATCCCTTAATACATTTGGTTAACAATAGTCTTATCTATCTCAGACATAAAATTAAGATTTGATCTAATGTCAATTGCCCTTTGTGAAAGAGTTGCAAACTTCTGCCATCCTTTGTGTGGAGAAGTGTTTCCTCATTTCACTCCTGAAAGGTCTGGCTCTAATTTTTAGAATATCCCCCCTAGCCTAGACTCCCCAATCAGTGGAAGTAGTTTCTCTATTTACCCTACCTATTGCCCCTAATATCTTGAAAACATTGATTTAAATAACCACTTAACATTAAAAAAAACAATCTAGAGAATACAACTGTAGCTTGTATAATATCATCTAGTGGAAACCAAATTTAGTTTCACAACAGCCAAGGTGGGATTTGATCTCCTGCTTTCTGGATCATTATTCCAGGTCACGGAGAGGGTGAAGAATACTCTGCAGGGGAAAGGGAGCGAGCCAGAAGTTGTGTTAATGCTCGTACCAGTGATGTAGAGAAGCAGGTATTGAGATCCTACAGTCAGATTTTCAGGAGCTAGGGAAGAAGTTAATAAGTGAAACTTCGAAGGTAGTCATCTCTTGATTACTCCCAGATCTGAATGCTAACGAGAGTAGAAACAGGAAGGTAGGAGGATCCATATGTGGCTTGAGACGTGGTACAGGAGGGAGGGCTTCAGATTCTTGGGAGTATTGGGAATTGTTCTGGGGCAGGAGGCACCCATTCAAAAGGGACAGGTTTCACCTCAACAGAACTGGGACCAATGTCATCACAGAGAGGTTTAATAGTGCGGTTGTTAGGGTTTAAACTAAATTGGCAGTGGGACGGACATAGATCTAGAAATAGAAATCAGGGAAAAGGTGCATAAAGTGAATGTGCTGGATAATTCTAGAGAAGCAAGTAGTACCACATTAGATAGGAGCAGACGAATAAGAACTACTAGAAATGCAAGACAGATTTAAAATTCGCATACGTGAACGTCCAAAATGTGGTAAATAAGCAAAATTACTCATATGGGAATATGATGTCGTGGTAAGAGCAGAGATATGGCTGAAAATGGTGTGAACTGGGTGTTTAATATTCAAGGCTTCAAAGTGCTCAGAAAAGATAGGGAAGGACAAAAGGGAAGTGGGATGTCAGTACTGATTCAGGAAGAAATTGTAGTGTTGAAAAGAAAGGATGTTCTTGAGGGGACAAGGACAGAATCCATTTTTTTAAAGAGTAGAGAGCAAGAACAGTATGATCATGCTACTTGGGCCTCCAATTCTTCAGGCCTCCAAATAGTGAAAGAGAAAGAGTAGCAAAGTCGCTGGGAAATCGGAGATGTGCATGAACAATAGAGAGATATTAGGGGGGTTTAATTACCCAAATGTCGGTTGGGATAATGTTAGATTAAAGAGAAGCAATGGGTAGGAGTTTCTGAAATATGGTCAACAGAACTTCATTGATCAGTATGATGTTGGTCCAAGTAGGAAGGAGACATTACTGGATCTGCTGCTGGGAATGAGGTGGACCAAGTATAGTTGGGGTAAGTTTGGGTAAGAGTGGTCATTATATCATAAGGTTTAGATAAGTAATGGAGAAGAGCAAGGAATCATCGAAAGTAGAATTTCTAAATAGGAATAGGGATAATTTCAATGGGGTGAGAGGGGATCTAGCAAGGGTAAACTGGAGCCAAAGAATGGCAAGAAAAACTGTAATGGAACAATAGGTGATCTTTAAGAAGGAGACCTTTCAGCTACAGGATAGGTGCAAAGAGGGCGAAAGGTAGGGGAATCAAATGCAGGGCTTCTTGGCAGACGGGATAGAAAAAATTATGAAACAAAAAATGAGGGTGTGTGATGCATGTCAAGTGAACTCTTCAACTGAAGGGGGAAATGAAGAGGAAAATAAGACTTGCCAAAGAGAATGTGATTACAATGGCAGTCAACATAAAAAGGAACCCAAAAAGCTTTTGCCATCATGTAAATACTAATTGGGTAGTAAAATGCGGGGTGGATCCTCTTCAGGAGAAACAGTGATATATGCTTCGAGGCGCAGAGCAAAACAAGAATATTTGATGAGTAGTTTGTATCCATTTTTGGGAAGCAGGAGAATGCTGACAATATTTCGGTGGAAGCAGAGATGGTAGAGGTAATAGATGGGGTGAAATTTGATAGACAAGATGTACTGGAAAGGTTGGCTATGCTTCGTGTGGCTAAGTCACCTGGATCAGATGACTTGCATCCCAGAATGCTTAAGGAAGTGGGGTGGAGATAGCAGAAGGCGTGCCATAATCTTCCAATCTTCCCTAGATATGGGAGGTGCCAGAGGTTTGGAGAGTGGCCAAGAAAGGGTGTAAGGCCATTCTGAGTAACTACAGGCCAGTCAGTATAACATCAGGGTGGGTAAGAAGGTAAGGTTGTATAAACAAACATCAGGGAAAATATCAACAGGGGCTTGGAGAGGATTGGGTTAATTAAGGAGAGGCAGCACCGATTTGTAAACGTCACATATGCTTGACTAATGAGCAAAAATACAATTAGAAGTAAGAGGGTTGATGATGGCAATTCAACAGATGTTGTCTACATGCTTTATAAGATAGCGTTTGACAGAATACCACATAAAAGGCTGGTTAACAAAATTGAGGCTCATAAAATAGATGGGTCAGTGTCAGCTTGGGTAATAGATTAGCTTAAAGATAGAAAACAATGAGTCATAATAAATGGTTGTGTTTCAGACTGGAGAATGGCAGACAGGTGTCCCCCAAGATTCATTGCGAGGACTACTGCTTTTTTTGATATATTAGCAGAGATCCACAGACATTTGCGGTAAAATTAGCAGCATTATTGCAACAGTACTTCAAATACAGAATTTAGAACCATGGAAAATGACGGCACGGAAGGAGGCCATTCAGCCCATCGCGTCTGCACCGGTTGCAAAAACTAATCCCACCTTCCAGGACCTGGTCCGTAGCCTTGTAGGTTACTGCACTTTAGGTGCATGTAGTTTAGGGCTTCTGCCTCCACCACAGATCCGTGCAGTGAATTCCAGACACCCACAACCCACTGGGTGAAGTGTTTTTTCCTCATGTCCCCTCTAATCCTTCTACCAATCACCTTAAATCTGTGTCCCCTGATAATTGACTTCTCCGCTGGGGAATCAGGTCCTTTCTGTCTACTCTTTCTAGGCCCCTCATAATTTTGTACACCTCAATAAAGTCCCCCCTCAGCCTCCTCTGTTCTAAGGAAAACAACCCTAGCCTATCCAATCTTTCCACATAGCTGCAACTTTTAAGCCCTTGCAACATTCTTGTAAATCTCCTCTGTACTCTCTCCAGAGCAATTATGTCCTTCCTGTAATGTGACCAGAACTGTACGCAATATTCCAGCTGTGGCCTAACCAGCGTTTTATACAGTTCCAGCATTACATCCCTGCTGTTGTATTCTACATGTCAGCTAATAAACGAAAGCATTCCATATGCCTTCTTCACTGCTTTATCTACTTGTTGCTCCATCTACCTGTCCTGCCACTTTGTTCCATGACCAAGGTTTTCTTGCCGCTTATCGCCAAGGAGAACGAGTTACATACACGGGAGAGACAGAGGGTGCAGAGGTGATTTGCCAGAATGGTTCTAGGAATGAGGAATTTAGCTACAAGATTAGGTTGGAGAAGCTGGGGTTGTTCTCCATGGAGAAAAGGGACTTGAGGTGTAGAAGATTATGATAGGATTATGATAAGTTGGACAAAGAAAAGCTGTTCCCATTAGAGATGGTGGTACAAGGACTAGGGGACACAGATTCATGGTCTTGGGCAAGAGATATGGCGGGGAGTCGGGCTTGTGAGGAAGAACTGTTTAGCACTGTGAGTGGAAATGACCTGGAAATCACTGCACATATGGGTGGTGGAAACAGTGATGAATATTTTGAAAGCAAATTGGATGGCACTTGAGGGAAATAAACCTGCCGGGCTACGGTGATAGAGGGGAGGAATGGGACTGACTGTATCTCTCCACGGAGAGCCGGAATGGACTATATAGGCCGAATGGCCGTTATGACTCTGACGTCACCACTACACCACCCATCCTGTATGTTGAGGGGGCTGCCAGAGTGGAAGGACCTGGGGTGCATGTTAGCAAATCTTTGAAAGCAGCAGGCCAAGTTAATACGGCGGTCAAGAAAGCGATTGGGATAATTGGCACTGTTAATGTGGACATTGAATACAAAAACAAAGAAGTCATGCGAAACCTTTACACATCACTGCTTAGGCCTCAGCTGATATATTTTGTACCATTATGGCCACTACACTGGGAAGGCCATTATGGTCTTGGAAATGATGCAAAGGAGTTTTACCAGGATTATACAAGGAATGAGGGTCGACAGCTATTTGTAGAGATTGGGGAAGCTGTGATTGTTCTCCTTAAAGCAGAAAAGAGTTAAGAGGAGACCTAAGTGAGGGACTCAAAATTCTGAGGGGTTTTAATTGAGAAAATCAGGAGAAACTGTTTATTCTGTCAATGGTTCAGAAACCAGAGATCATCGATTTCAAATAATTTGCTACTGTAATGGGTCATGAAGCAGCTGCTCATTGTATTTATCAAACTAGATTCAGAACCATCTTCATATCCACTTGGTTGGTTGAAGGAGACATTAATATAACTCTTTTTGCTTTCCCATTGCCTTCTCAGCACTTCATGGAATAACATGCTCAACTTCATATTCTGATCTGACAGTTTGTATTTAATGACATTAACCTCAGGATGACCATATTTAATGTTCCAGATAGCACGTCACATCCTTCTGGTCTATGACACTATTCCCGAATAAGAGATTCACTTTTATTATGCATTTACCAAAATGGTAGTGGAAATCTGGAACCCACTCCCTCAACAGAATAGATGCTAGGATCAATCAATTCCAAATTTTCTAGACTGAGATGGAGAGATTGTTATTCATTGAAAGTATCAGGGATATGAAGCAAAGGTGGGTAAATGCAGTTTTTTTAAAATTCTTTCATAGGATTTGGGCATCACTGGCAAGGCCAGCACCTGTTACCAATCCCGAACCGCCTTTGACAACTGAATGGCTTGTTGGGCTATTTCAAAGATCAACCACGTCACTGTGGCTCTGGAGTCACATGTCGGCCAGACCAGGTAAGGACAGCAGATTTCCATTCCTAAAGGACGTTAATGAACAATATGGGTTTATAAGATAATTGATGATAGCTCCATGGCACCATTACTGAGAGTAGTTTTCAATTACAGAAATTCATAAGTTAATAGAATTTATCAATTAATTGAATTTAAATTCTACTAGCTATCATGGTGGGATTTGAGGTACAGATGAGTCATTAGCTAACTAAATGGCAGAACAGACTCGAAGGACTGAATGGCCTCCACTTGTTCTGATGCACCATCCTATGCGGACAGCCATGTTTATAGTATTCCTATAAGCCTCGTGCTTTGAAATTGTTTATTCCTAATGCATTTAGCATTCACCTTTATGCAGCTTATTGGAGATATGACCATCTATTGGTCCCTAATTTACCCTGGTTAATGTTACCTGGTTCTTGTACATCACCCACCTGTCCAGATTCCACTCTTTCATCAATGTCATGTGGGATCACATTTCCTCCTGACCTTCTCCCTCCGATCCAATTTAAATGCTTCTTGTAGTAACTTCAACATACCAGTTCCATTGTTTTTATTTGGTCATCTCTCTTTTTTATCACAAGAACACTGGATATGTTACTGGACTAGTAATCCAGAGACCTGGACTAATGATCTGGAAACCTGTGTTCAAATCCCACCACGGCAGCTGGGGAATTTAAATTCCGTTAATTAAATCAATCCGGAATAAAAAGTTAGTATCAATAATGGTGACAATGAAACTACTGGGTTGTCGTAAAAACTCGTCTGGTTCACTAATGGCTTTTAGGGAAGGAATTTTACTGTCTTTACTTGATCAGGCCTTTGTGACCCTGGACCCACAGCAAAGTGTTTGACTCTTAACTGTCCTCTGCAATGGCCTAGAAAGCCACTAAGTTGTATTCAAGAAGGCGGCTCACTAACAACTTCTCGAGAGCAGTTAGGGATGGGCAACAAATGTCGGCCATGCCAGCGGCACGCACGTTCCCTTGAATTAATTAAAAAATATATATACTTTGCAAAGTGCCATTATTATTTTTGCAGGTTGACAATTATTCATATTTGTGATTTTCTTTACACAAATTTCTCTTTTTCACTGGAACACTAAGTATAATGAAGAAAATTACCTTGATTTTTTCGTCCATCCTTGCATGGGAGGTTTCAGAGCCCTTCTTTATTTCGTAGACTGTCTGTTTGCCCTTCCTGTTCCTTTTATTTATCTTCAAGAAGCACAGACCTATCGCTAGGTAACCAACTCCTCATCATTGCCACACTCATCACAACTCACCTTCCTGCAACTGGAACCTCCCTGCACCTTCCCAACTGCACCTTTGTCCGAACCATGTTCTCTTAATTCTCAACCACGTCTTTGTCATGACTTGGTCTTCTGTATTAGGAGATGGTGCTTGATCGAGTTGAATGGCTGAACAGGCTCATGGGGTTGAATGGTCTACTCCTGTTTCAATGTCTGCACATTGTTGTGGCTTTCTCGGCGTCTTTACAAGTGTTGTTCCTGTCGTCAGCACATCTTATATTATCTTATGTGCTTGGTTTCCTCCAGCACATATTTCTGTTTCTTGCTGACCCTGTACCTATTTGTAAAAATCCCTGCCAAAACTCCTCAGTGATTCAATACTGAGTACCAGTTCGCCCACTTCAAAATTATTCCAGTACTATCCACTGGTCTTTGCTAATTAGCTTTACAATTGTTTCCTTCCATTAGTGCTCATCCACTCCTCTCAAAGACCCAAAACTATTACTTTAGGTTTTTAGCAGCTGATATCAGTGAGTTACTCAACCTTTTACGATTGACTCTTGTGCTCTTTCATGCAGCAAAGTTGAGCCTTGTTGAGTTATTTGTGCACTGCCACTGGCCCGTTTGAGCACTGCCAGTGGTCTGCTGTGGGTTAACATTCTTGTTTTGTCTATTTCAGGAGAGTACATCCGAGGAGCAGAGGAACAACACGTTCTCCAAAAATCACTGAGCAACATTATCAAGTAGTATATTGAAGTGTTTGTTTTATTTTCTGTTAAATAATTTATATATTTACATTATTAGTGAAGAGGACGATCAGCCAAACATAGTGGAAGGCAGTCAGTCTCTGGGAGAATTTAAAGGAGCCTCCCAATATAGTGTGTGGAGACTTATAATAGACATTCTCAACTCTGGTATGGAGATCTTTTCCTGTCTGCTTATGTAATCTATAACATCCTCAAACACCTTCACAATACCAGACAAGAGGACAAGAATTTAAATATTATTAATCCCAAATTCAACTAAGGAAATAAATTAAATGGTAGAATGGAATGTGCCTGATTCCTGGCTTAGAATGCAACTATCAAATAATCCAAAGTATTTCTGAAGCAATCGATCAATCTAATCAATTCATTAATAAGAGGCACTGATCTCAATCACTGAGCCGGTCACAGTGGCTTCTTTCATGGCTTAAAACTGGAAAATTAATGAACCTGGATATTCGCAATGAGTTGCTGAAATCATTTTTGAGTGATAATACAGAAGAAACTTTCATCATGATGCTCAGCTGTGCTGGATCTTTCAGTGCAATTCACACAAAAATGGCCAAATCAACGTCAAAGATGGAGGATTTTCCAGCTTAAATTCCATCCAGTGCACATAGTGTTTCAGTGATATTTTCCGTGAGAAACCAGCCCCGCCCATAGAATTGGCCACGCCCCTGGATCGAATTAATCACCATGACTAGTCTCTGCTCATTGTGACTGTTTGGGGTTTTCGAGGTCACTTTTCGTTACACTGGTTTTTTTTCATAAACGGGTTTTGCCGCCCAATGCACCCACACTCCGCCCATTAATAGCTCAAAATTGCAATTCGGCATTTTGTCTACAACGCAGTTCCTCGGTTTGCAGATTACTTGGCTTCACCCAGACAACACCGACCCCCCAAACAGGCAGGTGTTCCTGCTGCCCATCTCGGGACCTAACCGAAGCTGGCGATTTCCAGGCAACTATCAAGATGTTTACACCAGGCGGGGGCTCTCAAAATCAGGCCAGTTACGTCATGACGGGTCTTATATGGATCCAGTGTCTGATGCAAGGCTCAAATTAGTAAAAAGCAGCACGTTTAGTTTGTTTCTGGGATTGAATTTAGCACCGAATTGCCTTTTGAAGAAAGTGCTGCTTCTATTGTCTAGTTTAATAACAGCGCTTGTCAGCAGAGGTGTTTCACTGATTCATCTCAAACACGGCCATGTAGCGCCACCTTCCGCCTGTGGAGCAACATTACAGGCAGGAAGGTCACCGGGTTCCTGCAGTTCACAGCTCATTCTACCCACTCAGTTCCTCTCTACAATTCAGCTTCTATTTGTTTCTTCACTCCTACGACTTCTTTTCCAAATTTATATCCTAGTGTTCCCTTGTATTTCTTACAATTAAAGATGTCGAACCAGAGCAGTTCAGTTTGAAACTTTCTACATCCCACAGAATCAAACTTCTTTTACTTCCCAGGTGTCATTGACAGTTCGGGCCATACCCTCGCCTTTATTGTCCACTCTCTATTCTAAACACTCCAGACACTGGAATGTTCTGTTCATTTCCATCCCCTGGGTTTTGCCATGTTTCTGATATTCCCACCTGTTCCCTTCTGATTTCACTTCTATCTGGTTCCGTTTTAACTTTTAACTTCCCTCAAATTTATTTAATTTACCGGGTCTCGGATGGTTTCTTTTATCATGTCCTTCCCACTGGTGTTCTATCTCACCCTAGTTCCTCTCCCCTGTCCCTCTTTACCTTTAACTTCTCAGCTGGAGTCTGTGTTTCTCTTGCTGTATTTCTGCCCGGGTTTTAATTCTCCTCTGTCTCTGCGCCCCGATGATTCTCCATGTTCTTGAGGTTTTTATTTAATTTGACAGGAGTCTCTGGAACAGTTGCCACGAGTTTGTTCCACTGCACCGATTAAACAAACAAATATCACCAACAAGACATTGTCACTCGGTTGGAACCGCCCTGACCTCAGGTGACATTTGCAGCAGCCGCACCACCTGGGACTGAGACCGACGCCCAGTTGATTCTGTGGGATTTAGAAAGTTTCAAACTGAACTGCTCTAGTTAGACATCTTTAATTGAAAGAAATACAAGGGAACACTAGAATATAAATTTGCAGCTGGCAGGAGGCAGGGAGACGGTGTGAAATTATGGGATGGACCTGTTAGTGTTAACCCTGCTGATTGTCAGCGGTGCTGAGTTTTTCCCACCGTCATTCAGCCCTGGATAGAAGAAGGGAAAGATTCTCTCTGTGAAAGTGTGGGTGAAAGTGTGGAGATGGGACATGTTGCCTGCATTGTAAAATGACACCTGTCCGCCCTCATAGTCCAGGTAAATCCCGATCCTCTGGGGTTGCACACTTGGGTTTAGGCAAGTACATGATGGGGAGGTGAGAGCAAAATACCCTCTGCCGGGATTCAGCCCCACAACCCAATATCCGGTCTCAGGCCTTGGGTTAATATCCCCTTTTCTCTCCGCAGACTCTCGGGACACTCCCATCTCCCACCAAGTCTTGTTCCCCACCTCCACCTCCCAGTAATGTTTCCCAGATGTGAATCCCTCCGATCCCAGGACACAGAGCCACCAATCAAACCTCTCTGAAGTGTCAGAGAGAGGCTGTCGTGTTTCTCCATTTCTCACACTTGTGCGGTCCTTAGATAGGGTGAGCTGTGGATTTGCTGTGTTCGGATCCAGAGTCAGAGAGGCTGGAGCTGGGAGGAAGTTAAAATAACACAGTCAGTGATTTCGTTTCTTGTGATTTATTGTAGCATGTTCTTTTTTAAGGTTCTCTGGGTTGTATGAAATCTGTAACTCGAGGGTTTACTTCCTGGTATTGATTTACCTAATTTTTGGCCCCCACTCAATGCTGCAGTGGAAGCAGTGGCCATAGATAAAGGCCCAAGGATCACTGGAGACATCGTGGGGTGACAGGGAAAGACAGTGAAGGTGGAGTGAAAAGACAATGGTAGGATGGGACGATGGGGGGGAATGGTGGAGGACCATTTTGGACTCTGGAAAACGGACCTCTCGCCTTACCAGTTGGAATGGAATTGTAGAATGAATGTGCCGGCTCTTTGCAAGAGCTGCATAATTCATTCCCACTACCCTGCTTTAGTTCCTATGGAATTTGCTTCCACTATCTTTGAGGACGTACATTCCAGCTCGTCTACGATTTACTTGGAATCTGAGCCCTCCAGTTACTGATCACTTGCCAGAGAAAACAGCTTCTCCTTATCGACTCGGTCAATCCCCTCCTTTTTGAATACCCGTTACATCCCTGTTTAACAATCCGAGCTTCTCCAATGCCTCCACATAACTCAAGTCCCTCATCCCTGGCAGCATCATGATAAACCTCCTCTGTAACCTCTCCAATGCTTTGACATCCTTCCTAAATTGTGGCATCCAGAATTGTACACAATATTCTAGCTGAGGGCTACTTCAAGTGTCCATGGGTGCAGGAGATTGCACCCTGAAATTGGCTCTATTTAAAACCTGTATGATGAAAACCACATTCTATACTCTGGTTTGCTAACCCAGAAAGTGCTCTGTAGACACTGGATGCAGAGATTCAGTTGTATTTCTAGGGCTTTCTTTTGCCTCTAATATCTTGCTCTAATCTTGATCCATTGTGAGGAACTCTGAAACTACTGTCTCTCCTGTTGCCGGACCACAGGAAAGATGTGATTAAGCTAGAGAAGATGCAGAAAAGATTCACAAGGATGTTACCAGGTTTGGAGGGCTTGAGTTATAAAGAGAGATTGGATAGGCTGGGTCTGATTTCTCTGGAGCGAAGGAGGCTGAGAGGGGACATGATAGAGGTATATAAAAGGATGAGAAGCATAGATAGGGTAGATAGCCAGAGTCTGTTTCCCATGGTAGGGGTGACTAAAACTAGAGGGCATAGCTTTAAGGTGAGAGGGAGGAGGTTTAAAGGGGATCAAAGGGGTAATTTTTTAACACAAAGAATAGTGGGTATCTGGAATGAGCTGCCTGAGGAGGTGGTGGAGGCAGGAAAAGTAACAACATTTAAGAGGCATCTGGACAGGTACTTGAATGAGCAAGGCATAGAGGGATATGGAATTAATGCAGGCAGATGGGATTATTCCAGATAGACATTATGGTCGGCATGGACGCAGTGGGCCGAAGGGCCTGTTTCTATGCTGTGCGACTCTATGACTCTATGAATATAAGATATTACCAGGGTTAATGGAGTCTATCATTTCTCTCCACGCTGTGTACTGTAACGGGCCTTTGAACTTTCCAATAGACAGGGCGGCATCTGCTACCGACATCAAAAGATGGTCATCACTAATCCTGTAAATATTAAACCGTTGATGTTATAAATTGACTATAAACACTTCGAATTATTTTACCAAATTGTACAGTTTCAATAAAGAGCATGTCCTACCTTCTTTTCCGACAAGCTTCCTCCTGAAATAAATAAAACAAAAATCTGAGTAACAGAAACGGCAAAAATGACACCAAAGCTTTTACCAGTTACTGATAATCTAAATGTGGGAAATCAGGATATAGCGTCTCTTTTTCTCACGTATCAATGACCTGGGGTAAACAAAGCAGAATTAAAATGTTTGCGGCTGACACATAACTTGGAACTATAGTAAAGAGTGATAAGGATTGCAGCAGACTTCAGGAGGTCAGAGATATGCTGGTGATATAGGCAGATGAACTTGATTGCAGTGGAGTGTAAAGCGATGCATTTGGAAGGAAAACTGTGGAGAGGCAATGCAAACTGATTGGGCTAATTTGAAGCGTGGTGAGGGGGTTGGGTGGTGCAGGAACAGAGAGATCTGGGAGACCACATACACATCTCTTTGAATCTCTTTGAAGGTAGCAGGACAAACGGTTGAAGCTATTTTTAAAGGCATTCCTGGAATTCTACCGTCAGTGTGGAGACCCGGTAGTTCGGTACCAAGAGCAGAACCGCACCGGAATAAAAGAAACAATTGGGTTAAATCCATTTCCAATTATTCAGTAAATACTGCAACTATTTCAAAGTTATCATCGGCTGTTTTGTGACTGTGAAGTTTCACTGAACTGACCCACAATATATTCCCTCACCTTCAGAAATATCAGCTCGTCTCTTTGCTCCATCTGTTTCTGCAACTTTGAAAGCTTCTCCTCAATAGAATTTAAATTCTCCTGAATAACTCGAAGATTTTTCTCCATTGGTTTTAGAATCCTCTCCTCTTCTTCCCTGAGATCTCTGAGTAAACTCTGCTCTTTCTCAGTGAGAATCTGATGCATTTTAGTGAACTCGGATGTGATGTGGGTCTGCAGACTGCTCGACTGTTTCTACAGAATGAAATGTGAAACAGAATTAATGTCCCGCGATAAAGGGAACAAAACTAACCGAGATCCCAGAAAATCAGCACAGGGAGACCTTACCCTAACTTCAGAAATCATCTGTTTCTGTTTCTGTTCCGTTTCCAGAACCATCGATTTCTTCTCTGTGAGAGAATCTAAGGAAGATTTCTGCAGACCCTAGGATTCGGCGAGAAAATCACAGAATAAATGTGTTTAGACCATGAAAATGTGATAAAATAATCAGGTTAATCAAAGCTGTTTTCTTTTACCTTGTAGATTTCAACAGCCTCTTTAATGGTCAGGAATCGGTGGCCTCTGTGTTCCCAGGAATCCCGACAAGTGTAACAGATCAATTTCTTGTCAGTTTCACAAAACAGCTTCAGTTCTTCCTGATGTTTCTCACAGTGAAATTTACTTTCCTTCTCTTCCGGATTCAGCTTTAATTTTCGAGCTTTCTCGGCCAGACTCACTAAAGCCCGATTTACCCTGAGGTTTCTTTCCAGAAATTCCTCTCGACATTCCGGGCATGAATTTGTCTTCTTCTTTTCCCAACACTGGGTGATACAGGAGCAGCAGAAGTTGTGTCCGCACTCCAGTAATACGGGATCGGTGAAGAAATCGAGACAAATGGGACAAATTGCCTCCTCGGCCAAACTCTCAGTCTTCAGTCTGGAAGCCATTTTCACACTCAGCTCTTCCTGATTCAAACTGATTTCAGTTTCGATGTTACTGTGCTGCCGAACACATTCAGTTCAGAGATTTCCCGAGGAAGTTCACTGGCATGCTCAGGGAAATATAATAGAATCCTAGAATAGTGACAGCATTCAGTGGTCATTCAGTCCACCCACACCCACCTCTTTTTTCCGTGGTCCTGCATATTCTATATTTCCCCTAGCGGAGAGGTCAGTTACCGGGGGGTACAGATTTAAGGTGTTTGGTCGAAGGATTAGAGGGGATATGAGGAAGCACTTTTTAACCCAGAGGGTTGTGGGTGTCTGGAACTCACTGCCCGGATCAGTGGTGGCGGCAGAAACCTTCAACTCATTTCAAAGGTACCTGGACCTACACCTGGGATGTGGGTGTCACTGGGTAGGCCAACATTTATTGCCCATCCCTTATTGCCCTTGAGAAGGTGGTGGTGAGTTGCCTTCTTAAACCGCTGCAGTCCATAGGGGGTAGATACACCCACAGTGCTGTTAGGAAGGGAGTTGCATGATTTAGACCCAGCAACAGTGAAGGAACGGCGTTATACTTCCAAATCTGGACGGTGTGTGGCTTGGAGGGAAACGTGCAGGTGGTGGTGTTTCCACGCATCTGCTGCCCTTGTCCTTCTAAGTGGGTTTGGAAGGTGCTGCCTGAGTAGCCTTGGTGCGTTGCTGCAGTGTATCTTGTTTTCCACTTGCGAGTAATGCATTGTGGATGCAATAAGTTTCTGGGATGGGTTGAGACGGTATATAAACGCAAGTCTTTCATTGTTACAAAATGCACGGCTGCCGCCTGCTGTCAGAATATAAGGGCTGCATGAAAGAATTCCCCATTCAAAATGGCCCAAGAAGTCGTGACTGTCTTTGAAGGTTCACAGACACGATGGGCCGAATGGCCTCCTTCTGTGCTGGATCATACTATGATTCTGATGTATTTTTATACTTGGATCTGATCAAATCCACCTTCTCAAAATTGATTCAATTTAATCCATTGTTTGATTATATGTTCCATGGCCATCATTGAGAAAGATTAGCGAGGAAATGTAATATTAATATCTACAATTATGAGGGAATTTACACACATTAGGATTTCCCATTAATGAGCACGTTTTGATCTATGCTGCAGTATTTAACTGGCTTTGAATTGAGCTATATAAAGCAGTATGATGGACATCAAGGCACTGTTGTCCCAACAGAGCGATTTAATTCCAGTAATGGTGGAGAACTAGTGATTGGTGAACTCGGGAATGGAACAGGATCGCTGGAAATCTGAAATAAAAACAAAAAAGTGCTGGAAATACTCAGCAGGTCTAGCAGTATCTGTGGAGAGAAACAGCGATAACGTTTCAGACCTGTGACCTTTCACTAACCTGAAATGTTAACTCTGTACAGTGGCACAGTGGTTAGCACCGCAGCCTCACAGCTCCAGCGACTCTGGTTCAATTCTGGATACTGCCTGTGCGGAGTTTGCAAGTTCTCCCTGTATCTGCGTGGGTTTTCTTCGGGTGCTCTGGTTTCTTCCCACAGCCAAAAGACTTGCAGGTTGGTAGGTAAATTGGCCATTATAAAATTGCTCCTAGTATAGGTAGGTTGTAGGGGAATATAGGGACAGGTGAGGATGTGATAAGAATATGGGATTAGTGTATGATTTGTATAAATGGGTGGTTAATGGTCGGCACAGATTCGGTGGGCCGAAGGGCCTGTTTCAGTGCTGTATCTAAAATCAACTCCAAACTGCTGCACTCCTGGTTTGTTGGTTCCATCTCGCAACGGGATAGGCTCAGCGGGGGAAATTATTTGACGCTCATCTCTCTCTTCTTCGACCGGACACAGTCTATCATAGAGACACCGAACCCAATGAAATCGGAGGTGAATCCCGTGCTACCCCACGAATGTGTGTTCTTATATATTTTTACTTCTCCTTGACTGAGTTAACTGTTAACTCCTGACTTATTCTATTGCAAAGGGATTGGAGCATAGGAGTAACGAAGTCTCGTTACAATCATATCGAGCCTTGGTGATTCCAAACCTAGTGTACTGTCTACAATTATGGTCTCTTTACATGAAGAAGGATATACTTGCTTTAAAGGGAATCAAGGAATGTTCATCTCGTCCTGAAGTTTCCAGCATCACAGATGCCAGTTTTCTGCCAATTTGATTCACTCCGCATGATATCAAGAAATGACTGAAGACACTGGATACTGCAAAGGCGATTGGACCTGACAACATCCGGCAATAGTTCTGAAGACCTGTGCTCCAGAACTTGCTGCACCCCTAGACAAGCTGTTCCAATTCAGCTACAACACTGACATCTACACAGCAATGTGGAAAATTACTCAAATATGTCCCGTACACAAAAAAATGGGAGAAGTCCGTCCCTGCTAATTACTGCCCTATCAATCTACTCTTGATCATCAGTGAAGTGACAGAAGGTGTCTTCGACAGTGCTATCAAGCAGCAGTCGCTTAGCAATAACCTGCTCAGTGACTCTCAGTTTGAGTTCTGTCAAGGCCACTCAGCTCCTGGTCTCATCACAGCCTTGATTCAAACATGGACAGAACAGTCGAACTCAAGTGGTGAGGTGAAAGTGACAGCCCTTGACATCAAGGCAGCATTTGACCGAGTACAGCATCATGGAACCATAGCAAAACTGGAGTCAGTGGGTATCAGGGGGAAAACACTCCGCTGGTTGGAGTCAGGCCCAGCACAAAGGAAGATGGTTGTGGTTGTTTGAGGTCAATCATCGCAGCTCGAGCACATCACGACATGAGTTCCTCAGGGTAGTTTCCTAGGCCCAGCCATCTTCAGCTGCTTCATCAATGACCTTTCTTCAATCATAAGGTCAGAAGCGGGGATGTTCGCTGATGATTGCACAATGTTCAGCACCATTTGTAACTCGTCAGAGACTGAACAAGTCCGTGTAGAAATGCAGCACGACCTGGACAATATCCAGACTTCGGTTGATAGGGACAAGTAACATTTGCGCCACACAAGTGGCAGGCAATGACCATCTCCAACAAGAGAGAATCGAACCAAAATAAAAGCAAAATACTGCAGATGCTGGAAATCTGAAATAAAAACAAGAAATGCTGGAACCACTCAGCAGGTCTGGCAGCATCTGTGAAAAGAGAAGCAGAGTTAACGGTTCGGGTCAGTGACCCTTCTTCGGAACTGACAAATATTAGAAAAGTCACAGGTTATAAGCAAGTGAGGTGGGGGTGGGGCAAGAGATAACAAAGGAGGTCTAGATTGGACCAGGCCACATAGCTGACCAAAAGGTCACGGAGCAAAGGCAAACAATATGTTAATGGTGTGTTGAAAGACAAAGCATTAGTCCAGATTAGGTGTAAATACACTGAATATTGAACAGCAGCAAGTGCAAACCTGAAGAAAAACAGTGGGTAAGCAAACTGAACAGACTAAGATGAAATGAAATAAATGCAAAAAAAAATTTGTAAAAAATGTAAAACAAAAGGAAGAAAAAATGACTAAAAATGAAAGTAAAATGGGGTGTTGTCATGCTCTGAAATTATTGAACACAATGTTCAGTCCGACAGGCTGTAGTGTGCCTAATCGGTAAATGAGATGCTGTTCCTCGAGCTTGCGTTGATGTTCACTGGAACACTGCAGCAATCCCAGGACAGAGAATCGAACCATCTCCCTTGACAATCAATAGCATTATAATCGCTGAATCCCCCACTCTCAACATCCTGGGGGTTACCATTGGCCAGAAACTGAACTGGAGCAGCCATATAAATATCGTGGCTACAAGAGCAGGCCAGAGGCTAGGAATCCTGTGGTGAGTAACTCACCTCCTGACTCCCCAAAGCCTGCCCACCATCTACAAGGCACAAGTTAGGAGTGTGATGGAATACTCTCCACTTGCCTGGATGAGTGCAGTTCCAACAACGCTGAAGAAGCTCGACACCATCCAGGACAAAGCAGCCCGCTTGATTGGCACCCCATCGACAAAAAATCACTCCCTCCAACACCGACACACAGTGGTAGCAGTGAGTACCTTGAATAAATCACAGCAAGAAACCAAATCAGTGGCTGTGTTATTTTAACTTTCCCCCAGCTCCAGCCTCTCTGACTCTGGATCTGAACACAGTGAATCCCCGGCTCATCCTGTCTGAGGACCGGACCAGTGTGAGACACGGAGACAAACGGCAGCCGCTCCCTGACACCCCGGAGAGGTTTGATTTCTGTCCCTGTGTCCTGGGATCGGAGGGATTCAGATCAGGGAGACATTACTGGGAGGTGACGGATCAAGACTCGGTGGGGTGTGGGAGTGACCCGAGAGTCTGTGAACAGGAAAGGGGGAATCGATCCGAAACCTGAGAGCGGATATTGGACTGAAGGACTTCAGTCTCAGTCACAGGTGGTGCGGATGGTGTAAATGTCACCTGAGGTCAGGGCGGCTCCAACCGAGTGACAATGTCTTGTTGGTGATATTTGTTTGTTTAATCGATGCAGTGGAACTAACTCGTGGCAACTGTTCCAGAGACTCCTGTCAAATTAAATAAAAACCTCAAGAACATAGAGAATCATCGGGGCGCAGAGACAGAGGAGAATTAGAACCCGGGCAGAAATACAGCAAGAGAAACACAGACTCCAGCTGGGAAGTTAAAGGTAAAGAGGGACAGGGGAGAGGAACTAGGGTGAGATAGAACACCAGTGGGAAGGACATTTCAAAGGAACCCATCCGAGACCTGGTAAATTAAACAACACCTGAGGGAAGTGAAAAGTTACAGGGGAACCAGATAGAAGTGAAATCAGAAGGGAACAGGTGAGAATATCAGAAACACGGAAAAATCCCAGGGGATGGAAATGAACAGAACATTTCAGCGTCTGGAGTGTTTGGAACAGAGAGTGGACAAAGTCCTCTCCTGTGGAGAGAGGAGACAGGTTAACATTCCTGTATCGGAACTGGGAACTGAAAGATCAGCAAAGACCTAGTGTCGGGCTGGGGAAAGAAGGAGGGGGAGTGAAGAAACAAATAGAAGCTGAATTGTAGAGAGGAACTGAGTGGGTAGAATGAGCTGTGAACTGCAGGAACCCGGTGACCTTCCTGCCTGTAATGTTACTCCACAGGCAGAAGGTGGCGCTACATGGCCGTGTTTGAGATGAATCAGTGAAACACCTCTGCTGACAAGCGCTGTTATTAAACTAGACAATAGAAGCAGCACTTTCTTCAAAAGGCAAAAGCGGTTCGGCGCTGAATTAGATTCCAGATTCACCTTGCTCCAGAATCTGGATCCTTAACATTCCGAACTCACCGTGCTGATGTTAAGAGGCCCTGCCCAGTGTAAACGCTGTGATGGTCGCCTGGGAATGACATTAAAGTTTACACTGGCAATTCAGCCATCACCACCTTGGGTAGGATCCTGAGATCGGAAGCGGGAAGGTCACTTGTTCCATGTGGGAAGCCTCATCGAATTATACAGCAAAGATGTGGATCATTCGGCCTTCTTTGAAAATGCTGTAAAATTTGTCACACTGCACGACCCTTTCCTCATTGCTTTACAACTTTTATCCTTCAAGTATTACCCAATTCTCCTTTGAAAGTTGTTCTTCTTAAATCTGCTTCTCCCACCCTTTCAGGAAGTCCATTCTCGATCATACAACCCGCTGTGTGAAAAAGCCCTCTCCATCTCGCCTCTGGTTCTTTCGCCTATTCGTTTAAATCTTTGTTTTCTGGTTGCCGTCACTTCTGCCACTGGAAAGTGTTCCTCATAATTTATTTGATCAAAACTGTTCATGATTTGGAACACCTCTATTAAACCTCCCCTTTTCGTTCACTGCTCTAATTGGAACAATCCCAGTTTCTCCAGTCGCTCCACATAACTGAAGTCTCGCACCCATGAAATCATTCCAGGAAATTTCTCCACAAAGTGTGGCGCTCAGAAATGGACACAAAACCCCAGCTGGGGCCTAAGTAGTAATTTATTAACGTTTAGCATTATTTCCTTGCTTTTGTACTCACCACCTCTGCTCATGAAGACAAATGGATCATTGTCTTCTTTAGAACCATCTCAATCTGTCCTGTCACCTTCAGGGATTTGTGTGATTACATTCCCAGATCTCTCTATTCCTGTACCCCATTTTAATTCTACCATTTTGTTTATATTGTCTCCTCATTCTGCATATCAAAATACATCATTTCACACTTTCCGACTTTGTATTATATCTGCCATGTTTCTGTCAATTTCAGCGGCCTCTCCATGTCCTCCTGAAGTCTGTTACTGTCCTCACTGATTGCTACATTTCCAAGTTTTGTGCCATCTGCAAACTTCAAAATTATACTCTTCATACCCAACTCAAAAGTCAAGATGCAGATCAAACTAATTGAATGGCAAAAGGAGGCCGAGGGTCTGAATGGTCTAACTCATGTCCCTATCTCAGACTCGGAAGTGACTGTCTACAGGTAATGAGCTCTGTGAAACAAGCCGAACCCACTTTCAACAAATATCCAGCCAATGACAAGTTACCGGATAGCGGATGAACAGGCCCCCCTGACTGATCCTTCTCCATCCTGAACCCTGGTGAGCTGAGCCCCATCTCTGTACCTCCACTGTCACTCTGCTACAGACAGTGTATCTCAGCAACAATCCAGCCTGGAACCTCCCTGGTCTGTGTATCTCAGTAAACACACCAAGCAGTGCTCAGCAATTCTGACACCACCTTCTCATTTAGACACAGACACTGCAGACAGATGAAGCAAATACTTTTATTTCTGTGTGCAGGGTGGAAGGAGACAGAACGTAACAATTTTTCAAACAGTTTCAATACTTAGTTACAATGATATACTTTGTATCCTGTCAAACTCTGCAGGATCCAACATTTAAAACCAGATAATCAAACTCTGAAACACAGTTACAATTTTAAAATATCAGTTGATCTGCAGATGGATGATGAAAGAAAGTCTGACCTTTCGCTTGCATTTAAACACAGCACCTTTCACAACCTCAGGACGTCCCAAAGCGCTTCACAGTCAATGAAGTATTTTTGAAGTGTAGTCACTGTTTAAATAATAACTGCACAGCAGGATCCCACAATCAGCAATGTGAGATTGTTATAGTAATACTGGTTATGGGATAAATATTGGTCAGGACAGGGGAGATGCCTGAAGATATCCCGACACAGTTGCGCGGGGAACATTTGCCCCCAAAACTATCTCTGGTTGACTTCATTTTCCCACGTAAAGCGAGTACAACGAGGTCCAATTTCCAACCCATTAGCCTCCAACACAGAGTTAACTTCCAGGACATTCAGTCCTGGATCCATTCATCCTGTGAACCACTGGTGATCTCCCCCCCACCCTCAGATCCCCACTCACAACTGCTGCATCATTGTCCGTGTAAACCTTCAAAGACCGGCACCACTTCTTGTGCTTATTTTATTAATTTGCGGGATATGGGTCAGCATTTGTTCCCCATGTCTAATACCCATTAGGTGGGTGGTGGTGAACTGCCCCCCTTGAACCGCTGCATTCCGTGGGGTAGGTCCACCCACAGTGCGTTATGGAGCGAATTCCAGGAGTTTTATCCAGCGACGATGACGGAACGGCGATAAATTTCCAAGTCAGGATGGGGAAAGATCCCCCCCTGTCCAATCGGGAATTCTTTCATGCAGCACTGATATTCTGCCAGCAGGTGGCAGCGGTGCACTTTGTAACAGTGAAGAATAGCGTCTCAACTCATCCCAGAAATTTACTGCATCCGCAATACATCATTCGCAAGTTCATTATCCAACCTTACGTCGGTAAATACAGCAGCCAATTTACACACAGTAAGATCACACAGAAAAACAATGTTAATATCTCTCTGGTGGTGCTGGTTGCCCAGGATACCGGGAAAAGTCCCCTGCTCCTCTTTGCTGTGGGATGTGAAACACCCACTTACCGCAGACACAGCCCTGGTTTAACATCTCACCTGAAAGGCAGCATCACTGGCGATTAGTAGAATGAACAAGTGATAGGAAGTTAGGACCAGGAGTGGGCCATTCAGCCCCTCGAGTCTTTTCCCTCATTTAGAGTATGGCTGATCTGTATCTCAAATCCATTTACACGATCTGGCTCCATATCACGTCAACAGGCGGACAACCTCCTCTGTCACAGTGGAAGATTTCAGCTCTAGTTCAGAGTTCTTTTCCCTCTGAGTCAGAAGATCATGACATCGGCTCCCACTCCGGACACTTCCACACACAATCTAGGTGAACACTCCGATCTAGTGCTGAGAGAGAGCTGCACTTTTAAAGCTGCAGTCCTTTGGAGGAGACATTAACCGAGCCCGAGTCTCCGCTCTCAATTGGATGTAAATATTTCCATGGTACTATTAGATGATCAGGGGAATTCTCCCTGGTGTCCTGGCTGAGGTTAATCCCTCTCACTTAACAACAAAAGCAGATGCTCCGGTCAGTAATTTCATTGCTGTTGGTGGGAGCTTGCTGTGCTCAGGGTGGCGGATAACTTTCCCTACATCACACCAGTGTCCACACTTCAAAACTACTTCCTGGGCTTTAAAGTGCTTTGGGACACCCCGGGGATGTGAACAGGAATAGTCACCAGCATGTTGCATCACAGACATTTGACAAAATTATCGACTCAGCCACCGATAAGGGGGCAATTAATTTGTCTATAAAGTGTATAGCCAATCTAATGTCATCAAAACACAGTCCGATTTAAAACACATTTCACCCTGTATAGTGAAGCATCCAAATATCGATGGACAGCAGCACAACTGTATTAGTCAGCTGGCAGAAAAAATAGCATGCAATGATAATTACTTTTGTTGACAAAATAGAGCTAGCTGCACCATGTCACACCCTCTGCGGATTCACACTGTGTCAGGAATGAAGATTCACCCAATAAACCCTAAACCTCAATGAGAAGAGATTGTGATTGAGGTTATTGAGGTGAGGCAGCAGAAAAATCAGCAATAAGAATACGGACCATTTCTCACACTGCTGTGTCACATGTCAATCTAACCCACGATGATCAATGTTTGTATAACTTCCCCACCTGCCTGGTATGTTCTGAAGACAGAGCAACCAAGAAAAGGACAGTCATGTTCAAATCAGGAGAACTTTATAGGATGGAATAGACAGTACTTTAGAAGGGTCATGTCAAATGGAAAAGCAGAGTAGGACAGGAAGGGACACAGAGATTAACGGTAGGTATCCAAGACTAGATTATTCATCTTGACAGGCTGTTAAACTAGGTCCTAGTTAAAAATAGCATCTCTTGTGGAGAAAATTTCATTTAGTACCGACGCTAGTGACAAAATTAGATAAACACAATTACAAATAAGGAGCACCCTTCAGTTCCTCCAATAAAGCGATTCTCTTAAATTCAATTATATCTATATTTCAGTCTATCACTGTTAATTCCGATTCAGCTCTGACAAGATGATTATTAACAAAAAGATTTTCTGCAAAAATGTTGACTGGTTGCTACTACGTGTTATTCAGTTACATCATGTTTAGTCATTATCTGTAAGATTGTGCTCCAAACTAACCAATTTCAGTCAAATCTCTTACCTGTTAACAAAGGTGCACTTTTCACGTAATGTAATGATATGACAAAGACAACTTTCAAATGACATTGGTCACTCAGGTTAACTGCCCTCAAACTGGACAAAAAATGATGCACATTTCAGTTACTGATGTTTGACATACTTGTAAAACTTGTCATTTAATCTAATTTGCAGGAAAAATAAAATCAGTGAATGACTGTTTCTAACATGGCTGTTGAAACATAAATTTTTAACATGTCTTCCCTGACAGATTTTAAAACTGTAAATGCAGCATGGATTTTGTTAAGGAATCGTAGACAGTTTGTTGTTAAGGTTTATTTGGAGCTATCCATTAAATTGCATCTATCAACTATTGCATATGGTTCAGCAGAAACCTGTTTTTACAAATATCAATCAGCCCCATTACACCATACTCTGTATTCACTCACAGTGCTGACCTGCGGAGATTCCTTGCATTTTCTTGCCTGTTTTCCCCTCAACACAAGTTCTGGAACAATATGGTTCCAAATGGATAGTAGCAGAATTGTGAGATTTATACAGCAGTAGAAGTCCAGCAACTTTCAACATGTCACAGAGCTTGTGTCCCAGATGAAAGTAATGCATGCCCGAGTGTAGAAATATAGAGATTCCCGACGTGACATTTGCCATTTTAAAAAGAGTTTACATGACACAAGCCTTTAAACGTGTATTTTAAAATAACCTGGCCACGAAGTTATCAGAATCAGAGTGACACCTGACAACGCAGAGCACATGCAATGATCACGGACATCAGTGTATGCGAACATTTGTCAGCGTGCTATTATGAACGCACGCATGTGCATGTTGACATCGCCACCCAATGATATCCTTACCCCTCAATAGCTGCGATCACTGCTTCCAGTCCCCCTAACAATTCCCCTCTTCCTCCCAGCATCCCCGCTTCGACAGCTGCTTTCAATTTCCCATTCCAGTCTACTCTCTGCTCCGTCCCGCCTCACCGCTTCCCCCTCCTCGGCCGCTCACTCCCTGCCTCACCGCTTCCCCCTCCTCGGCCGCTCACTCCCTGCCTCACCGCTTCCCCCTCCTCGGCCGCTCACTCCCTGCCTCACCGCTTCCCCCTCCTCGGCCGCTCACTCCCTGCCTCACCGCTTCCCCCTCCTCGGCCGCTCACTCCCTGCCTCACCGCTTCCCCCTCCTCGGCCGCTCACTCCCTGCCTCACCGCTTCCCCCTCCTCGGCCGCTCACTCCCTGCCTCACCTCTTCCCCCTCCTCGGCCGCTCACTCCCTGCCTCACCGCTTTCCCCTCCTCGGCCGCTCATTCCCTGCCACACCGCTTCCCCCTCCTCGGCCGCTCACTCCCTGCTTCACCGCTTCCCCCTCCTCGGCCGCTCACTCCCTGCCTCACCGCTTCCCCCTCCTCGGCCGCTCATTCCCTGCCTCACTGCTTTCCCCTCCTCGGCTGCTCATTCCCTGCCTCACCACTTCCCCCTCCTTGGCCGCTCACTCACTACCTCACCGCTTTCCCCTCCTCGGCCGCTCATTCCCTGCCTCACCGCTTCCCCCTCCTCGGCCGCTCACTCCCTGCCTCACCGCTTTCCCCTCCATGGCCGCTCATTCCCTCCCTCACCGCTTCCCCCTCCTCGGCTGCTCACTCCCTGCCTCACCGCTTCCCCCTCCTCGGCCGCTCACTCCCTGCCTCACCGCTTTCCCCTCCTCGGCTGCTCATTCCCTGCCTCACCACTTCCCCCTCCTTGGCCGCTCACTCACTACATCACCGCTTTCCCCTCCTCGGCCGCTCATTCCCTGCCTCACCTCTTCCCCCTCCTCGGCTGCTCACTCCCTGCCTCACCGCTTTCCCCTCCATGGCCGCTCATTCCCTCCCTCACCGCTTCCCCCTCCTCGGCTGCTCACTCCCTGCCTCACCGCTTTCCCCTCCATGGCCGCTCATTCCCTCCCTCACCGCTTCCCCCTCCTCGGCCGCTCACTCCCTGCCTCACCGCTTTCCCCTCCACGGCCGCTCATTCCCTCCCTCACTGCTTCCCCCTCCTCGGCCGCTCATTCCCTGCCTTACCGCTTCCCCCTCCTCGGCCACTCACTCCCTGCCTCCTCCTCGGCCGCTCACTCCCTGCCTCACCGCTTTCCCCTCCTCGGCCGCTCACTCCCTGCTTCACTGCTTCCCCCTCCTCGGCCACTCACTCCCTGCCTCACCTCTTCCCCCTCCTCGGCCGCTCACTCCCTGCCTCACCGCTTTCCCCTCCATGGCCGCTCATTCCCTCCCTCACCGCTTCCCCCTCCTCGGCTGCTCACTCCCTGCCTCACCGCTTCCCCCTCCTCGGCCGCTCACTCCCTGCCTCACCGCTTTCCCCTCCACGGCCGCTCATTCCCTCCCTCACTGCTTCCCCCTCCTCGGCCGCTCATTCCCTGCCTTACCGCTTCCCCCTCCTCGGCCACTCACTCCCTGCCTCCTCCTCGGCCGCTCACTCCCTGCCTCACCGCTTTCCCCTCCTCGGCCGCTCACTCCCTGCTTCACTGCTTCCCCCTCCTCGGCCACTCACTCCCTGCCTCACTGCTTCCCCCTCCTCAACCACTCGCTGAAGGCAGGTGCCGGTGTTGACAGATTTCATTTCTGTGGAACTGAAATGGCCGAACAAGCTACTCAGTTCAAGGACAATTAAAGATGGGCAACAAATACTTGCCAGCGACGGCCACATCCCAAGAAATGAAAAGAAGTTGTTTGCTGAAGCTGGAGTTGTTCTCTTTTGATGAGGTTACCTGGAGCTTGATTAGAGCAGAGTTGTTAACAGATGGCCCGTGGACCAGGATCCGGCCTGCGTAAGTCTTTTAGAGATGAGAAATTTTCCATTTCCTTCTTCTTTCCAGACCAGCTTTATAAAAAATATCGCTTTCACAGCTAACAGCTGCTGAAATCGCCAACATCGGCTCCTGAACTTTGTACAGACTCGGGATTTTCTGGTGTATTTTTTTTAAAAGCTGTCAAACCCCGAATCTGTCCAGAGTTGGGAAACCGCTTTTCATGCTCTAATGGGGAAGGGTTTGTCGAGGGGGAAGGTGGGGGGGGTGGGGGGGGGGGTGGTGCAGAGGAGGGGGGGGGGGGCGAAGGGGCAGGGTGCACAGGAGGCACAGAGAGAGGGGAAGGGAGAGGGAAAGAGGGGTATCGGAGAGCAAGGACGACCTCGGGAAGGGAGGAACAACACAGTCAGAGCGAGGGAGAGGGAGAGATCGAGAAAGAGAGTGATCAAGATCACTGCTGACAAATGGAATCTATCTGGAATACTCCGCACTGTGACAAGAAGTGTGTGGGCAAACATTGACTACTTGTGCAAGCACAAAAAATGTCAGGTATCTCACGAAATCAGTATTCAACATAGTGATGAGCAAGGAAATCAATAAATTAAATTTCTCATTTAAAGCTTCTTCACAAAAAAGCACATTTGTTGTTGGTTTGATTAACAGTAAGATAAATTTTTAATGCCTTTATCATGCCAAAATTGTCTCACCAGCACTCTGGTGAGAATTAAAACAAAGACAGAAATACACCAATGGACATACAGACTCCAGTTGGGAAGTTTTTTTTTTATTCGTTCATGGGATGCAGCGTCGCTGGGTAGGGTAAAAGGTAAAGAGGGACAGGGGAGAGGAACTAGGGTGAGATAGAACACCAGTGGGAAGGACATGAAAAAGGAAACCATCCGAGACCCAGCAAATTAAATAATACCCGAGGGAAGTTAAAAGTCAAAAGTGAGCCAGTTACAAGTGAAATCAAAAGGGAACAGGTGAGAGTACCAGAAACATAGCAAAACCCAGGGGATGGAAATGAACAGAACACTGAGTCGGTTAGGATTATATTCACTGGAGTTCAGAAGAGTGAAGGGGGATCTCATGGAAACCTGTAAAATTCTAACAGGACTTAGCAGAGTAGATGCAGGAAGGATGTTCCCGATGGTGGGGGAGTCCAGAACTAGGGGTCATAGTCTAAGGATATGGGGTAAACCTTTCAGGACTGAGATGAGGAGAAATTTCTTCACCCAGAGAGTGGTGAGCCTGTGGAATTAGATATAGCTCTTGGGTTTAAAGGGATAAAAGGGTATGGGGCAAAAGCGGGAACAGGTTACTGAGTTGGATGATCAGCAATGATCATAATGAATGGCGGAGCAGGCTCGAAGGGCCGAAAGGCCTATGTTTCTATTCCAGCCTCATGGGAGTCAGTTGCCAGTGATCGCCCGAGCTGGCGGACAACAATAATGGCGGGGCTAAAGAGTGGCGAATCGAAGAGACTTAGCAGTTGGCAGGAAAAAGACAGAAGCGCAAGGAGAGAGCCAACTGTGTAACAGCCCTGACAACCAATTTTATCTGCAGCGCCTGTGGAAGAGTCTGTCACTCTAGAATTGGCCTTTATAGCCACTCCAGGCGCTACTTCACAAACCACCTCTAGGCGCTTACCCATTGTCTCTCGAGACAAGGAGGCCAAAGAAGAATTCCAGCTTCTGGACTGTTTATAATAGATTGGAAAATTAAGTTGTCACTGAGGCCCTATTTGTCAAAGACATCTTGGATGTAAAAAATGTTCATCCTGTAGGAGGTAGAAAGTTTCAAATTGAACTACTCTGGTTAGACATCTCTAATAGTAAGAGATTTCGTCTGTATTATCACTCAAATTAATCTGACCAAATCAGCTGTGAATAACCTTGTTTATTAATTTTCTAGTTTTAAGCCATGGAAGAAACCACTGTAACAGGCTGAATGATTGAGATCAGTGTTTCTCACTAATACATTGATTAGATTGATGGATTAATTTTAATATAGCTTTGATTACTATTTGATATTTGCATTCTAAACCATGAATCACATACATCACATGTTACCACATTTATTTTATTTGAAGTAGGTATGATTAATATTTACATTCTTGCCCTCTTGTCTGATATTCTGAAGCTGTTCACACCTATTGAGGATTTTACACGTTAAGTAAGGAAACAGGAAAAGATCTCTGGACCAGGGCTGAGAATGTTTATTACCTGTCTCCACATTCTATACTGGGTGGCTGCTTTAAATACTGCCAGAGACAAACTGACTTCTGCTATGTCTGTCTAATTGTCTCCTTCACTAATAATGTAAATATTTAACAGCTGAAAATAAAAGCAAATCCTTCAAAATGCTACTTTGTGATTTTTTTGGAGAATGTGTTGTACCTCTGCTCCTCAGACGCACGCTCCTGAAATAAACACAACACAAATGTTAACACACAGTAGACCAGGGGCAGTGCTCAAGTAAGTCAACAAGGCTCGACTTTGCATCATGAAAGAGCACGTGAGTTAATAGTAACATAGTGAGCAATTCACTGATCGCAGTAAACAAAAAACCTGAAGGAAATGGATTGGGCCTTTGAGAGGAGTGGACGAGAAGCAATGGAAGAAAGCAACTGCAAAGCTAATAGCAAAGATAAGTGGATAATATTGGACTAATTGAGTCAAAGTTTCATTAGTTAAGTGGACAGGTTGGTATTCAATACAGAGGGTGAGTTACTGGGGAGCTTTGACAGGGATTTTTACAAACAGGTACAGGGTCAGCAAGAAACAGAAATAAGTGCTGGAGGAAACCAAGCACACAAGAAAATAAAGGACGTACTGACAAAAGGAAAGAACACTTGTGAAGACACAGAGAAAGCCACAACAATGTGCAGTTACAAGATCATAGGAACAGGAATAGACCATTCAGCCCTCGAGCATATTCCACGATTCCATGAGATAAAGCACCAACTCTTCATACAGAAGATCAAGTCACGGAGGAAAAGGTAGTTGAGAATCCAGAGAATATGGTTGGGACAAAGACGCACTTGGGAATGTGCAGGGAGATTCTGGCTGTTAGAAGGTGGGTAGTGATGAGATGGGAATGATGATGAGTTTGTTACCCAGAGATAGGTCTGTGTACATTGAAGATAAATCATAAAAGGAAGAACAGGAAGGACTGAATGACAATGTAGCAATTGATGTGAGAGCTTTGAAACATCCAGTGAAACAATTGCCTAAAAAATGAGCTCAATTTCTGCATTATATTTCCCGTCCTGGTGAAAACACTGTTTACAAAGTAAATTGCAAAAGTGAATAACAATCTTTTGAGCAGCGGGAGCGGTGAAAGCGCGAGCCAGGGGGCAGCCGGGAGGGTAAGTGGAGCTATAAAGTACTTACCTTGTGATTCGACAGCTTCCATTTGAGCAGCGGGAGTGGTGAGAGCGCGAGCCAGGGGGCAGCCGGGAGGGTAAGTTGAGCTATAAAGTACTTACCTCGTGATTCGGCGGAGCGAAGGCTGAACAGGAGCAGACGCGGACACGGGGACTGCTGGGGAAGTGAACTTATATATTCAGGCAGTGGCTAAACCTGAAACACTACACGTGTAGTGTCTCCCACCCATCCTCCTCCTCTAAACAAAAAAAAAGGATTCTTGTGTGGAGGGTTTGGTAAGGTAAAGTTTTCCTTTTTTTTTTAAACTCTGTTGTCAATTTAGAGCAGAGGGGATGGAAGCTAGGGCAGTTGCATGCTCCTCTTGCAGGATGTGGGAGGTAAGGGTCACCACTTGTGTCCCTGCTGACTTCACCTGCGAGAAGTGCTCCCAACTCCAGCTCTTCGCAGACCGCGTTAGGGAACTGGAGCCGGATGAACTTCGGATCATTCAGGATGCTGAGGGGGTGATAGAGAGCAGTTATAGGGAAGTAGTGACACCTAAGTTACAGGATAAAGGTAGCTGGGTGACCGTCAGGGGAGGGAAAGGGAATAGGCGCACAGTGCAGGGACCCCTGTGGCCGTCCCCCTCAATAATAAGTATACCGTTTTGGATACGGTTGAGGGGGGCGACCTACCAGGGGAAAGCCACATTGGCCAGGTCTCTGGCACTGAGCCTGGCTCTGTGGCTCAGAAGGGAAGGGGGGAGAATAGGAGAGTGATAGTGATAGGAGATTCAATGGTTAGAGGAACAGACAGGACATTCTGTGGTCACGAACGAGACTCCCGAATGGTATGTTGCCTCCCGGGTGCCAAAGTCAGGGATGTCTTGGATCGAGTCTACAGGATTCTTAAGGGGGAGGGGGAGCAGCCAGAGGTCGTGGTACACATCGGTACCAATGACATAGCTAGGAAAAGGGATGAGGACCTGAAAAGCGAATATAGGGAGTTAGGTTGGAAACTAAAAGGCAGGACGAGCAGAGTAGTAATCTCAGGATTGATATCGGTGCCACGTGCTAGTGAGGCTAGAAACAGAGAGCGAGTGCAGCTGAACACATGGCTACAGAACTGGTGTAGGAGGGAGGGCTTCAGATATGTGGATCATTGGGATACCTTCTGGGGAAGGTGGGACCTGTACAAGAAGGACGGGTTGCATCTGAACTGGAGGGGCACCAATACCCTGGGTGGGAGGTTTGCTAGAGCTCTTCAGGAGGTTTTAAACTAGTTTGGCAGGGGATGGGAACCGGAGCTACGGATCAGTGGATGGGGTAGCTGTTGAACAGGCAGATACCGAGTGCAGAGAGTCTGTGAGGAAGGTTAGACAGTTGACACGACAAAGTTGCAGCCAGTATGATGGGTTGAAGTGTGTCTATTTTAAACGCAAGAAGTGTCAGGAATAAGGGTAATGAACTTAGAGCATGGATCAGTACTTGGAGCTACGATGTTGTGGACATTACGGAGACGTGGATATCACAGGGGCAGGAATGGATGTTGGATGTTCCGGGGTTTAGATGTTTCAAAAGGAATAGGGAGGGTGGTAAAAGAGGTGGGGGAGTGGCATTGCTGATCAGGGATAGTATCACAGTTGCAGAAAGGGAGGTCGTCGAGGAGGGTTTGTCTACTGAGTCAGTATGGGTGGAAGTCAGAAACAGGAAAGGAGCAGTCACTTTATTGGGAGTTTTCTATAGACCCCCCCAATAGCAACAGAGACACGGAGGAACAGATTGGGAGGCAGATTTTGGAAAGGTGCAGAAGTAACAGGGTTGTTGTCATGGGTGACTTCAACTTCCCTAATATTGATTGGAACCTCCTTAGTGCAAATAGTTTGGATGGAGCAGATTTTGTCAGGTGTGTCCAGGAAGGTTTCCTGACTCAATATGTAGATAGGCCGACTAGAGGGGAGGCTATGTTGGATTTGGTGCTTGGCAACGAACGAGGCCAGGTGGCAGATCTCTCGGTGGGAGAGCATTTCGATGATAGTGATCACAACTCAAGTGGCGCAGTGGTTAGCACTGCAGCCTCACAGCTCCAGGGACCCGGGTTCGATTCTGGGTACTGCCTGTGTGGAGTTTGCAAGTTCTCCCTGTGTCTGCGTGGGTTTTCTCCGGGTGCTCCGGTTTCCTCCCACAAGCCAAAAGACTTGCAGGTTGATAGGTAAATTGGCCATTATAAATTGTCACTAGTATAGGTAGGTGGTAGGGAAATATAGGGACAGGTGGGGATGTTTGGTAGGAAGATGGGATTAGTGTAGGATTAGTATAAATGGGTGGTTGATGGTCGGCACAGACTCGGTGGGCCGAAGGGCCTGTTTCAGTGCTGTATCTCTAAAAAAAAATTAAAAAAAACAACTCCCTGACCTTTACTATAGTCATGGAGAGGGATAGGAGCAGACGGGATGGGAAAATATTTAATTGGGGGAGGGGGAATTACAAAGTTATTAGGCAGGAACAGGGGAGCTTAAATTGGGAACAGATGTTCTCAGGGAAATGCATGACAGAAATGTGGAGGTTGTTTAGGGAGCACTTCCTGCGACTGCCGGATAGGTTTGTCCCGATGAGGCAAGGAAGGGATGGTAGGGTGAAGGAACCTTGGATGACAAGAGATGTGGAACAGCTAGTCAAGAGGAAGAAGGAAGCTTACTTAAGGTTGAGGAAACAAGGATCAGACAGGGCTCGAAAGGGTTACCAGGTAGCCAGGAAGGAACTGAAGAATGGACGTGGAGAGCTAGCAGGGGACATGAAAAAGTCTTGGCGGGTAGGATTAAGGAAAATTCCAAGGCGTTCTACACTTATGTGAGGAACAAGAGGATGGCCAAAGTGAGGGTAGGGCTAATCAGGGATAGTGGAGGGAACTTGTGCCTGGAGTCGGAGGAGGTAGGGGAGGTCCTAAATGAATACTTTGCTAGTGAGAGGGACCTTGTCGTTTGTGAGGACAGCGTGAAACAGGCTGATATGCTCGAACAGGTTGATGTGAAGAAGGAGAATGTACTGGAAATTTTGAAAGACATGAGGATAGATAAGTCCCCGGGGCCAGACGGGATATACCCAAGGTTATTAAGGGAGGCGAGGGAAGAGATTGCCGCGCCTTTGGCGATGATCTTTGCGTCCTCACTGTCCACTGGAGTAGTAAATGTTATTCCCTTGTTAAAGAAAGGGAATAGGGATAACCCTGGGAATTACAGACCAGTCAGCCTTACGTCGGTGGTGGGCAAATTATTGGAGAGGATTCTGAGAGACAGGATTTGTGATTATTTGGAAAAGCATAGTTTGGTTAGAGATAGTCAGCATGGCTTTGTGAGGGGCAGGTCATGCCTCACAAGCCTTATTGAATTCGTTGAAGATGTGACAAAACACATTGATGAAGGAAGAGCAGTGGATGTGGTGTATATGGATTTTAGCAAGACGTTTGATAAGGTTCCCCATGGTAGGCTCATTCAGAAAGTAAGGAGGCGTGGGATACAGGAAAATTTGGCTGTCTGGATACAGAATTGGCTGGCCCATAGAAGACAGAGGGTGGTAGTAGATGGAAAATATTCAGCATGGAGCTCGGTGACCAGTGGTGTTCCACAAGGATCTGTTCTGGGACCTCTGCTCTTTGTGATTTTTATAAATGACTTGGATGAGGAAGTGGAAGGCTGGGTTAGTAAGTTTGCCGATGACACAAAGGTTGCTGGAGTTGTGGATAGTGTGGAGGGCTGTTGTAGGTTGCAACTGGACATTGACAGGATGCAGAGCTGGGCTGAGAAGTGGCAGATGGAGTTCAACCTGGAAAAGTGTGAAGTGATTCATTTTGGAAGGTCGAATTTGAATGCAGAATACAGGCTTAAAGACAGGATTCTTGGCAGTGTGGAGGAACAGAGGGATCTTGGGGTCCATGTCCATAGATCGCTCAAAGTTGCCACCCAAGTTGATAGGGTTGTTTAGAAGGCGTATGGTGTGTTGGCTTTGGTTGTTATGCTGCAGCACTATAAAGCCCTGGTTAGACCACACTTGGAATATTGTGTTCAGTTCTGGTCGCCTCATTATAAGAAGGATGCGGAAGCTTTAGAGAGGGTGCAGAGAAGATTTACCAGGATGCTGCCTGGACTGGAGGGCATGTCTTATGAAGAAAGGTTGAGGGAGCTAGGGCTTTTCTCATTGGAGCGAAGAGAATGAGAAGTGACTTGATAGAGGGGTACAAGATGATGAGAGGCATAGATAGAGTGGATAGCCAGAGACTTTTTCCCAGGGCGGAAAGGGCTATCACCAGGGGGCATAATTTTAAGGTGATTGGTGGAAGGTTTAGGGGAGATGTCAGAGGTAGGTTCTTTACAGAGAGTGGTGGGTGCATGGAATGCACTGCCAGCGGTGGTAGTAGAAGCAGATACATTAGGGGCATTTAAGCGACTCTTGGATAGGTACATGGATGATAGCAGAATGAAGGGTATGTAGGTAGTTTGATGTTAGAGTAGGTTAAAGGGTCGGCACATCATCGTGGGCCGAAGGGCCTGTACTGTGCTGTACTGTTCTATGTTCTAATCTGTCTCCTGTGAAAATAATACTGAGACTGTGAAATGTAAATGACATTGTTCTGGTGACAAAAAGGAGGTGTGACCAAATAACAATGGGACTGGTCAGGAATGTTGAAGTAGCTACAAACAGTATTTATATTGGATAGGCGGGAGAAGGCCAGGAGGAAATGTGATCCCACATGACAGTGATTGAAGAGTGGAATCCAGACAGCAGGCGGGTGACATACAAGAACAAGGTAATATTAACACGAGTAAACTAGGGGCCAAGAATGAAAGGTGATCGCATTGAAACATATAAAATTCTTAAGGAGATTGATCAGGCAGAGGCTGCGATGATTTTTCTTCTGCCGGGGAATCCAGAACTAGGAGTCACAGTCTGAGTAAGGGGTCAGCAATTTAGGATTGAGATTAGGAGAAAGTTCTTCACTCAAAAGGTTGTGGATCTTTAGAATTCTCTAGCCCAGAGAGCAGTGATACTCAGTCACTGAATATATTCAAGATACCAAGGGAATTCGGGGATTTGGAAAAAGTGCAAGAAGGTGGAATTGAAGTAAAATATCAGCCAAGGCCGTACTGAATGGTGGAACAGGCTCGAAGGGCCGAAGGGCCTACACCTGCTTCTATTTCTTATGTTAGGTGTCCCAAACGCTTTCTTCACCATCTTATCAAATTGCACTTCCAACTTCAAAGATTCCTAAAAATGCGCCCCCTGTCATTCTGCTGTTGCAGCCCCCTCAACATCCAGGGCCAAGACTCAGCAAAACGGTGCCTTGGGTGGACTTGTATTTCAGTGCCCTTTCTGCGAGTTGAAGTGTGTAGTAATAGTAACTAAAGTTTCAGAAATAAAGCTGTAATATCAATAGTTTTAGAATTTAAATAACCCAATCGATAACCCAAAGGATAATATAGACATGTGACACATCAACAAAACATTAATTTAAACATTAAATTAAGAAATACCAATCACAAATTTAAAAAAAACATTTCTGCACCAAGATATTTTCAGTTATATCATTTTTCGATACAGAATGGCCAGTGAAAATACCCGTCATCTTCCATGGTCGATCGGCAATAGGTTTCTGTGAGTTTCAACTTTGAGAAGCTCCATTCACTGCTCGCTCCCGATACAGACATGGTTAACAGGATCCTCAGTGTTATCCATTGCTTGGAAACTTGTTCTTGAAATTTGAAGTTTGTTCTGTTTGAGCAGCACTGCAGTCCATTGGAAACAGACTTTGGAATTAGCCAACTTCTTCACAGAAGTTGACGCCGTTAATTTCAGACCCTCTTGACCAGGTCACCCTGGATGGTCGCCCAGCCACAAGGTCGGCACGGTCAATACCATGTCATTTAGATCATGCTGCCTCTCCAAGCTGTTCCTCCCGAAGTGCATCACTTCACACTCATTCACAATAAACTGCATCCTTTTTATATTCGTTCTGGGGATGTGAGCATTGCTGCCAAGACCACCATTTACTGCTCACCCTAATCGTCATTGAGAAGGTGGTGGTGAGCCGCCTTCTGGAGCTACTGCAGTCCGTGTAATGTAGGTCCACCCACAGTGCTGTTAGGGAGGGAGTTCCAGGATTTTGACCCAGCGACAGTGAAGGAACGGCAATATAGTTCCAAGTCAGAATGGTGTGTGACTTGGAGGGGAACTTGCAGCTGGTGGTGTTCCCATGCATCTTCTGCCTTGTCCTTCTAGATGGCAGAAGTTATGAATTTGAAAGGTGCTGTTGAAGGAGTCTTGGTGAGTTGCTGCAGTTCATCTTGTGGAGGGTACACGCGGCTGCCACTATGTGCCGGTGTGGAGGGAGTGAATGCCTAAAGTAGTGGATGGAATGCCAAGCAAGTGGGCTGCTTGGTCTTGGATGGCCTTGAGATTTGTATGTTGTTGGAGGTGCACTCCTCCAGGCTGGTGCCTTGTAGAAGGTGGACAGTTTGGAGGAGTCAGGAGGGGAGTTACTCGCTGCAGAATTCTCAGCCTCTGACCTGCTCTGGTAGCCACAGTATTTAAATAGCTGATCCAGTTAAGTTTCTGGTCACTGGCAACGTCTCCCCCAAACAGCCCACCACCCCACCCCACCCAGCTGTTGATGGTAGGGATTCAGTGATGGCAATGTCGTTGAATGTCAATGGGAGAGATGGTTAGATTCTCGCATGTTGGAAATGGCCATTGCCTAGCACAAATGTTACTTGCCACTTATCAGCCCAAGCCTGATTGTTGTCAGATCTTGCTGCAGGTGAACACAGACTAGTTCAGTACCTGAGGAGTTGTGAACGGTACTGAACATTAAGCAATCAATGAGCATCCCCACTTCTGACTTTCTGTTGGATGGAAGGTCATTGATGAAGCAGCTGAAGATGTTTGGGCCGAGGACACTACCCTAAGGACCTCCTGCAGTGACGTCATGGAGCTCAGATGATTGGCCTCCAACAGCCACAACCACCTTCCTTTGTGCTTTTTCTCATTCAGTTCTTTAACTAAGTTCCACTCTCCCTCATCCACAATATTCTGCTAGTTGGAGAATCCAGAGATAATGAGGGTCTGCAAGTGATTTTACTGTTCCTGTGAAGACAAAAAGATTATACAATGAAATAAGTAAAACTATCCCAGGTCACGCACACATTGATCACAATGCTTAATAAACACAAAGTCACACTGCTGAAAATATACAGAGATAGAGTTCTGTTAGCTGGGCCTGGGGTGAATAACACATTATCTGTACAGATAAAAACACACACCAGCCCACTGAGAGTTGACCTTAATTTCAGAGATGCTCACTTGCTTGTAAAGAGCTTTTCTTTCTTCAGAGAATGTAGAATGAAGTTCATTTTCTCCTGGAATTAAAATTCAGTGAGGTCTAAATATAATTGGCAAAAAATCCCAATGGGAAATGAGGGACGACTTTTATTTTTTAACACAGCAAGTTGTGGTGATCTGGTATACACTGCCTGAATGCACCTCACCTCAAACCTTCATCTCCTCTCCAAAGTCCTTAAATGTATTTTTGCCTCCAAAATCATGCCCATCTTTCTGGAATTCCATGTTTGAAACCCTTCAATCAGGTGTACTTCCTTACCATAGAACTGAAACTATTCTGGTCATTACTGGCATCCCATGTGACTGTGACAGTGGGAAACTATCCCTCGGTCCTTCTTCACCTGGCTGCAGCCTTTGACACGGTTGACCACACCATCCTCCCACATCATTACCTCTGGTGTCCCCCAGAATCCAGCCTTGGCCCTCTCCTAGTTCTCATCAACATTGGTGACATCATCCAAAAACATAGTGTCCGTTTGCACACAGGTACACTGATGACATCCAACTCTACCTCACCATCATTTAGAAAGACACGGATGAATCAGGGATAATCAGCATGGATTTGTTAAGGAAAGGTCATGTCTTCCTAACTTAATTGAGTTTTTTTGAGGATGTAACCGGAAGGATTGATGAGGGTAGTGAAGGTGATGTGGTCCACATGGATTTTAGTAAGGCATTTGACAAGGTCCCGCATGGCAGACTGGTCAGTAAAGTGAAAGCCCATGGTACAGGGGAATGAGGCTGGATCCTGAATTGGCTCAGTGACAGGAAACATCGGGTAGTAGTCGACAGATGTGTTTGTGAATGGAAAGCTGTTTCCAGTGGCTCAGTGTTGGGTCCCTTGTTGTTTGTGGTATATATTAATGATTTGGACTTAAATTTGGGAGGCGTGTTTGGGGAATTTGCTGATGACACAGAAATTGGCCGTGTAATTGATAGTGAAGAAGATAGCCATAGACTCCAGAAAGATATCAATGGTTTGATTGAGTGGGCAGAAAAGTAGCAAATGGAATTCAATCCAGATAAGTGTGAGGTAATGTATTTGGGGAGGGCAAATAAAGCAAAGGAATATACAATAAATGGGAGGATATTGAGAAGGGTAGAAGAAGTGAGAGACCTTGGAGTGCATGTCCACAGGTCACTGAAGGTGGCAGGACAGGTAGATAGAGTGGTGAAGGCGGCATATGGAATGCTTACCTTTATTGGCCGAGGTATAAAATTCAAAAGCAGGGATGTAATGTTGGAAGTGTATAAAATACTGGTTAGCCCACAGCTGGAGTATTGCGCACAGTTCTGGTCACCACATTACAGAAAGGACATAATTGCTCTGGAAGGAGTACAGAGGAGATTTACAAGAACATTGCCAGGGCTCGAAAGTTGTAGCTATGAGGTAAGATTGGACAGGCTAGGACTGTTTTCCTGAGAACAGAAGAGGCTGAGGGGTGATTTAATTGAGTTGTACAAAATTATGAAGGGCCAAGATAAGAGTAGACAGGAAGGACCTGTTTCCCCTAGCAGAGAGGTCAATTATCAGGGGACACAGATCTAAGGTGATTAGTAGAAGGATTAGAAGTGACATGAGGAAAAACGTTGTTACCCAGAGGGTGGTGGGTGTCTGGAAGTCACTGCCAGGAACGGTGGTGGAGACAGAAACCATCAATTCTTTTAAAAGGTACCTGGACATGCACCTGAAGCGTAGCCACAGGCCAGGCTGTGGACCAGGTGCTGGAAGGTGGGACGAGATTGGGCGGCTCGTTTTTTGGTCGGCACGGACATGATGGGGTGAATGGCCTCCTTCTGCACCTTAATTTTTCCATGGTTCTATAATTCTATGACCTCTCTCCACCCCTCCACTGTCTCTAAATTGTCAGTTTCTTGCCCAGCATCCAATACTAGATGAGCAGAATCTTCCTCTGACTAAATATTGGGAAAACTGAAGCAAATACCTTCGGTCCCCACCACAAACTTCATTAACTCCCCCCTCTCCCTGGCAATTGTCAGAGGTTAAACCAGACTGTTGAAAACCGTTAAACCGCATTAGGGTGCACAGTGGTGCAGTGGTTAGCACCGCAACCTCACAGGTCCAACGACCCGGCTTCGATTCTGGGTACTGCCTGTGTGGAGCTTACAAGTTCTCCCTGTGACCACGTGGTTTTTCACCGGGTGTTCCGGTTTCCTCCCACAGCCAAAGACTTGCAGGTTGATAGGTAAATTGCCCCTAGTATAGGTAGGGGAGTTGAGGGAAGGTGGGGATGTGAGAGGGTCATGGGATTAATGTAGGATTAGTGTAAATGGATGGTTGATGGTCAGCACAGACTCGGAGGGCTGAAGGGCCTGTTTCAGTGCTGTATCTCTGAATAAATATTAAACCCTGAGCTGACCTTCCAACAGTATACCCGCACCATCGCTAACACTGCCGGTTTCCCCATGTCGCCTCTGTCCCTTTTGCCAATTACTGTAAATCTGTGGAAAACAAAACATGACACCGAGCTACATAAAGAGATATTAGGACAGGTGATCAATGTTGACAGTAAACGGGAGGGGAAGATGTGGTTGGTAGTGGCATCATGCTGGACATGGCAGAAATGGCGGAGGATGATCCTTTGGAGCCTGGTGGGCTGGAAAGTGAGGAGAAGGGGAACCAGATTGTGGTTCTGTGCGGGAGGGGAAGGGGGTGAGGGCAGAAGTGCAGGAAATGGGTTGGACACGATTGTCAACCACAGTGTGTGGGGAAGGGGGAAATCCTCAGTGGAGGATAAAGGAAGACACATCAGAAGCTCTGTTGTAAAAGGTTGCATCATAACAGATGCGACGGAGCAACTGGGAGAATGGACTGGAGTCCTTATAGGAGGCAGGGTTTGAACAAGTGTAGTTGAGGTAGCTGTGGGAGTCACTGGGCTGATAATGAATATGAATGGACAGCCTATCCCCAGAGATGGAGACAGGGAAGTCGATGAAGGGACAGTCAGAGATGAACCAGGTGAAGGTGAAAGAAGGGTGAAAATTGGAAGCGAAGTAGTTCAGATTTTCCAGTTCAGGATGAGAGCAGGAAACTTTACCTTCTCTTTTGTTTCCCCGCACCCCCCACCCCGCCCCCCCCATTTCACTTGCCTAATACATTTCTAACCTTTGCCAGTTCTATGAAAGGAGGTCACTGACCTGAAACATTAACTGTTTCTCTCTCCACAGATTCTGCCAGACCTGCTGTGTATTTCCAGCACTTGGTTTTGATTTCCGACTCCAGTTGAGGTCCGGGCCCTGCCTTGGAAACTCACCTCCTTCACACTGAGTGACAGGTGCTCTGGCCAATCCACTTCCCCACATTTCAATGGCTTATTTTTCAAAAGTATTTCATTGACTGTCGAACACTTTGGGATGTCCTGACCCTGTCAGATCAATCGTATTCAGATCAACCTCATTTAAAATTTTAACTGTGTTCCAGAGTTTGATTCAGCTGAACAAAATAATTGACAGCCATTCACTGGTTCATTCCTCAGGGCAATGCCTTGACCAGAGTCAAGCTGCCTGGTTTAAATTTAACTGCCAATCACTGTAAACTGGTGCATTTGCCATGACAATACCTGTACCAGAGTTCACTTGCCAACCAATCAGCACGCTCTTCTCAAGCAGTGTAAGTTGTTGTTTTCCCTTAAATTGGTTATTCTTATGATTGTCCTGATGAGTGCAAGACGAAAATCTTCGCCATGTCTCTATTTTCAGCAATACTTATGTCAATAACTTAGATGAGGGGAGCGATGGCACGGCAGCTAAATTTGCAGACGACACAAAGATAGGTCAGAAAGTATGTTGTGAAGTGGATATAGGAAGGTTGCAGACCGATATAGATAGGTTGACTGAGTGGGAAAGAATCTGGCAGATGGCGTATAATGTGGAAAAATGTGAAGTTGTTCACTTTGGCAGGAAAAAAAAAAGCAAAGTATTACTTTAACAGCGAACGACTGCAGAATTACAAGGTGCAGAGGGATGTAGGTGTTCTAGTGCCTGAGTCACATAAAGCTATTTTGCAGGTACAGCAAGTAATAAAGGCGGCTAATGGAATGATACCCTTTATTACGAGAGGAAATGAAAAGTAAGGATGTTATGCTTCTGTTATACAGGGCATTGGTGAGACACATCTCAAATACTGTGTGTAGTTTTGGTCTCCTTATTTAAGGAAAGATGTAAATGCGTTTGAGGGTACTCAGAGGAGGTTTACTGGATTGATACCTGGTTTGAGCAGGTTGTCTTATGTGGAAAGGTTGGACAGACTGGGCTTGTTTTCACTGGCGTGTGGAAGAGTGAAGGGAGACTTGATTGAAGTATATAAGACCCTCAACGATCTTGACAAGGTGGATGTGGAAAGGATGTTTCCTCTTGGAGTCCAAAACTAGGGGCCATTGTTTTAAAATTAGTGGTCGCCCTTTTAGGACAGGGATGAGGAGAATTGTTTTCTGAGGGTTGTGCGACTTTGGAACTCTCTGCCTCAGAAAACGTAGGAGCTCAGGGTGTAGGGGGCAACATAACATGGTAGAGACAGAGACACTGAATATTTTTAAGGCGGAGGTAGATAGATTCTTGTTAAGCAAGGAAATCAAAGGTTATTGGGGTTGATGGGAGTGTGGAATTTGAGACACAAACAGATCAGCCATGATCTTATTGAAGGGTTGAGCAGGCTTGAGGGGCTGAATGGCCTACTTCAGCTCCTAATTCATATGTTCATAGTCCCTATAACATTTCTAAGTCATCATCCCTTTTTGCAGTGAAATGCCTGGGCTCCACTTTCACCCACCCCTGCGCAGCCACGACCAATCGCTCACTACTCATGGGTGTGAATGTGGGACCTACTGATCTGTGACAGTGTGCAGGAAACAGACAAATACTGATTTTCATCACTGCACATTCTATAAATACTCAATACATTGAATTCTGTGCTCCCAGAAATAACAATGAGATTCTGATGAAAGGTCATCGACCTGAAACGTGAACTCTGTCACTCTCTCCACAGACCTGCTGAGTATTTCCAGCACTTTGTTTTTATTTATAATGAGATTCACAGGTTGTTTTAGAATTTAAAATGCATGAAATTTCTCATAAAATGGTCAAAAAAAAAAATCAGGAAGGGTCACCGCGATCCAGCTGTTTCATGCTTAGTGATCACCAATCACATCTGGGCCATGTAATGAATGCTCATTGAACAACAACACTGCATTCATACAGCGCCTTCAGGTATTTCACAGGAGCGTTATCAACCGAAATTTAACACTGATCCACGTAAGGAGATATTAGAACAGGTGATCAAAAGCTTGGTCAAAGAGGTCAGCTTTTAAGGAGTATCAAAGTTGGAAAGAGGGGTGGAAAGGTTTAGGGAAGGAATTCCCAAGCTTATGGTCCAGGAGCTGAAGGCACTGCTGCTAATGGAGCAATTTAAATTGAGGATGTACAAGAGGCCAGATCTGGAGGAGTGCAGATCGTCGGCAGGGTTGTCGGGCTTCACCCTTCATTTGTTTTACTCCGTGTTGGTGCAGCAGATTCCTTGTACAGGGTAGAGGAAGCGCAACACTTCAGATAACAAATCACACCTCAGGCATTCAGATCTTTAAACTGAAAGCTTATTTGTGGCAAAATCTGCTAAATTCCACAGAGGGTGAACGTGTAGAAACAAATGGGCCTAACATAGGCTCTTGTGGGAAATCCAATCAGGATACTTGAAGAAAGTAGTAGTGTTCTGGGACACTGTAGAAAAGGAGGTTCCATTTTATTCAAAACTGTTGGTTTTCTCAACGACTAGCTCCCATTCGCACCCCCACGAAAACTCAACCCACTGCCAAATCTCATTATAACAGCAAAAAGGTTCAGTTTTACACTGCAGCTTGTTTGTTGAAAGTATCAGCGTCTTATAGTTAACTTATTACCTACTGGAAATCTGCTGTGTACGTGTTTATTTTACAAGCGCTGATCTTTGTCTTTTGGATGAGACGTTCAGCCAAGGGATCCGTCTGCTCTCGGAGATGGACGTGAAGGATTGCACACCTACTATTTCTAACTTTGAGATCCTACTTTTGAATTTCTTTCTTTCTTCCTTTAAATCAATCTGTGGGACCAAATTACAGAATCTCAGAATTGTTTGTGTCCACACTGGCTCTCCGAATGAGCAATTCAACTAATGCCATTTCCCCATCTTCTCCCCATAACCCTGCACATTCTTCCTTTCCACATAAGTCTAATTCCCTTTTGAATGCTTCTGTTGAACCTGTCTCCACCACACTCTCCCGCAGCTCATTCCAGACCTTAACCACTTGCTGCGAGAAAAAAGTTTTTCCTCATGTCACTTTTGCTTTTTTTGCCAATCACCTGAAATCTGCTCCTGCTTGATCCTTTCACTAGTGGGAACAGTTTTTCCTTATCCACTCTGTCCAGACCACTCACGATTTTGAACATCTCTATCAAATCTTCTCTCTGCCTTCTCTTCTGCAAGGAAAACACTTTCTTCAGTCTGCCTTCATAACTGAAGTTCCTCATCCCTGGTATCATTCTCGTGAATCATCCCTCTTTCTCACCATGGCCTTAGGCAGCAGCTGTGCTAAACATATTCAAATTTAAATATGAGAGAGTAGGTAACCCTTTACCATCAAGGACTGGGGCTCCAGCTTAGACATTCACAACTAGGAACTACCACAGTGCAATCACTGAGACACACGAGGGAGCGAGATTAGCTGAGAACGAAGAAATGGGGAACCCCAGCCTGCAACCCACGATAGGGAGCACGGGATGAGGGGCCCCCAGCACCTGAGATGGAGTATGAGAGGAGCGTCAGTACCCGCCACCACCCCTCCACCTCTCCCCCAACTTTCCCCCACCCCAAGAGAGAATACAAGATAGGGAGGGTGGCCCCAAAACAAAGCACAATAGGACACACTAGACGCCAGTGAGTGGGAGGGAGAGGCACCGAGAGACAAAGAGTGCAGGGTTGTTGGGTGGGGGGGGGGGGGGGGTGTTTGTTGGGGCAACAAGATAAACAGCTCTCAGCAGATCATCTTGCAGGGCAGATTTTTCATACAAAGAATAGTGGGTATCTGGAATGAGCTGCCTGAGGAAGTGGTGGAGGCAGGAACAGTAGCAACATTTAAGAGGCATCTGGACAGGTACTTGAATGAGCAAGGCAGAGAGGGATATGGAATTAATGCAGGCAAGTGGGATTAGTATAGATTGGCATTATGGTCGGCATGGACGCGGTGGGCCGAAGGGCCTGTTTCTATGCTGTATGACTCAATGACTCTATGCAGCAACAGAGCAAGGCTACACAAAATCAGGTCAATGTTTATTTTAAAAAAGCATAAAATAAGCATGGAGAATTAAGTTGGACTTTCACCGAAGGCATTGCACTCCTAATCTAGTGGATGTGGAGATTGAAAGAGAAAGTGGTTCGCATCCCTCTGTCCATTAGATTCTCAGCACAGAAGTAAGTCTGCACAAGAATCATGTCTTCAAAAACAGCCAAGCAACAGAATATATTGCCTCTGCTAAAAGGTTAGTTGAATTGCAGTCTCCAAAGGCAATCAAAAATGTATTTTCTCCAATTCCTGAGGCTTGCTGCACCACGCCCAGTCTAAGGAAGACTGAAAAATTATGGCCAGTACCTCTGCGATTTCTACCCTCACTTCCTTCAGTATCCTTGAATGTGTGGAAGTGAGCAGAAATCTGCTTTCAGGACCTAAGCCCCTTCCTACCTATGTTATTAGTACCAATGTGGACCACAACCTCGAGCTGTTCACCCTCCCCCAGAAGAATGACCTGTAGCTGTTCCGTCAGATCCTTGACCCTGGCACCAGGGAGGCAACACACCGTCATGGAGTTCCGTCTACGGCCGCAGAAACGCCTGTCTGTTCCCCTATTTAACGAATCCCCTATTGCTACTGCTCTTCCACTCTTCTTCCACCCCTCTTTTGCAGCTGAGTCACATAAGTCTCATCCCACCCTATCATATGCTTGGATTTCTTTCTTCCACGTCTGTTTACCTAGTTTCACATGAACTGCATAAATACAATTCCCCACAACAACTGCAACTACACTCTGCATAAAACTACCCCCTTTATAGTGAGAGACCAGAGGGAAACATGGGCACCAAGAACTGTCCCACCTCATGTTTATTTTTATATACTAGCAGGTTTTTTTTTTTTAATAAGAAAAGAGAATCAGAATCTCATGGTTCAAGTCCCAATCCAGAGGCTCGAGCCCCATAATCGAGGCCAACACTCTCAGTGGCAGTGCTGACAGAGTGCTGCACTGCCAGAGGTGCAGTCTTTTGGATGCAACGTTTAGCCATCTGCCCCCTTAGGTGGATGTAAAATTCAAAAGCACAATTTTGAAGAGGAGTGAGGGAGCTCTCCCCAGTGTCCTGGACAACACTTAGTCCTCAAACAAATTCTCTAAAAGAAAAAAGGCAGCTGATCTGATCATTATCACACTGCTGTTTGTGGGAGTTTACATAAGAACTAGGAGCAGGAATAGGCAATTCAGCCCCTCGAGCCTGCTCCGCCATTTAATATCATGACTGATCTCATCTCGGCCTCAACTCCACTTTCCTGCCCTTTCTCCATAACCCTTCAAACCATCACTAATTAAAAATCTGTATCTCCTCTTTCAATTTACTCAATGTCCCGGGATCCACCGCACTCCGGGATAGTGAATTCCACAGATTCACGACACTTTGAGAGAATTAATTTCTCCTCATCTCTGTTTTAAATCTGCTACCCCTCATCCTAAAACTATGACCTCTCGTTCTAGATTGCCCCACAAGTGGAAACATCCTCTCTCTGTCTACTTTGCCAATCCCCTTAATCATCTTATTTGACCTCAATTAGATCTCCTCTCATTCTTCGAAACACTGGAGAGTAAAGGCCTAAACTGCTCAATCTCTAAGACAAACCCCTCAACCCTGGTATCAATCTAGTAAACCTCCTCTGAACTGCCTCCAATGCAACTACATCCCTCCTCAAGTAAGGGGAACAAAACCGTACACAATACACCAGGTGCGGTCTCACTAATGCCTTGTACAGATGCAGCAACACTTCCTTACTTTTATATTCTATTCCTTTAGCAATAAATGCAAAAATTCCATTTGCCTTCCTTATTACCTGCTGTACCTGCATGGCTGCCCCGATTCCTATGTTACAACAGTGACCACACTTCAAAAAGTACTTCATTAACCTCTTCACGTCATCCTGAGGTTGTGAAAGGCGTTATATAAATGCAAGTCTTTGTTTCTACAGGATTAATACACACTATTATTGCAGTATGTCCTGCCCTGTGCTAGAAACTGTCAGGCACAAATCGTGACAATGTGTAACTGAGATAGTCCTCACAAAGCATCATTTCCTGCCATTGCTGATCCCATAATTTCTGTCCCACACCCCAGCTATCAGCAGAACCATTTCACTACGAGTCTAATTTAAACAAATACACACCTTACAATAGATGACAGCTCCCCTCACTGAAAATAAACCGAATATCCCGTGCACAGATCGTCTTTAACCCATGACCAAGAATTCCCACCATATTATCGGATAAGAACACAGATAGTAGCCGGAGGAGGCCATTCGGCCCCTCGAGCCTGCTCCGCCATTCAGTAAGATCCTGACTGATCATCTACCTCAATTCCACCATCCCGCACTATCCTCATATCCCCTCATTCCCAAAATCGAGTATTTAGTATAAATGGGTGGTTGG
>NC_090399.1:3556561-3654061 GCF_036365525.1 Heterodontus francisci | reverse complement strand
AACACACACCAAGTCCTGTTCCCCTATCACCCCCTGTACTCACTGACCTACATTAACACACACCAAGTCCTGTTCCCCTATCACCCCCTGTACTCACTGACCTACACTGGCTCCCGGTCGAGCTGTGACTAGATTTTAAAATTCTTCTCCTTGTTTTCAAATCACTCCATGGTCTCGCCCCTCCCTTTCTCTGGAATCTCCTCCAGACCCACAACCTCCGAGATACTGGCGCTCTCTAATTCTGGCCTCTTGAACATCCCTGATTTTAATCAGTGTGTCTTCAGGTGCTTGGGGTGAGTTCTGGAATCCTCTGCCTACACCTTTCTGCCTCTCTCCTGTCTGATTAAAACCTACCTCTTTGAATAGGCTTTCAGTCGCCTCCCCAGAATATCACTTTGTGTGCCTCCACGTCAATTTCTATCTGCTTCTCCTGTGAAGGAGCTTGCGATGTTTTTCAACACGAGGGGCGCTATCTAAATGTTAAACTATTGCTTTGTGAGGTAGGGTTGCTGTGCTAAGGGAGTAAGGGGAGGGTGTGGGGGATTTGCAGGAGCAGGCTGCCAGGATTGTAGTGAGTGAAGGGGTAAGGAGAAGGTGGAGAATTCAGGGGAGATGATGGGGGTGGGGGGTGACGGGAAGATGGTCGGGGTTAGAGGGAATGTCTGGCGAGTCTGCAACTAGGGGTTCATAATCCCAGGATAAGGGGCCGGGAGTTTCAATCGTGGCTTTCAAAGGAGAATGGGAGAATTATCTAAAGAGTAAAAGGGCTGTGGGGAAATGGTAAGGAGTGGGACTCGGTGAGCTGCTGTTACAGTGAGCTGGCAGGAGCATGATGGGAGGAATGGCCTCTTCTGTGCTGTAATCATTCCAAAGGGGACCAGTAGATGTAGTGTATTTGGATTTCCAGAAGGCATTCGATAAGGTGCCACATGAAAGATTATTGCACAAGATAGGAGCTCACGGTATTGGGGGTAATGTATTAGCATGGATTGAGGATTGGTTAACTCACAGAAGACAGAGAGTCGGGATTAATGGGTCTTTTTCAGGTTGGAAAGACATAACTAGTGGAGTGCCACAAGGATCGGTCCGAGGGCCTCAATTATTTACTATCTACATTCATGACTTGGAGAAAGGGACAGAGTGTAGTGTATCCAAATTTGCTGATGATACAACAATAGGTGGGAGGGCATGTTGTGATGAGGACATAAGGAATCTGCAAGAGGATTTAGATAGGTTGAGTGAGTGGGAAAAAACTTGGCAGATGAAGTTCAATGTAGGAAAGTGTGAGGTCATACACTTTGGTAGAAAGCATCAAAAGGCAGACTATTGTTTAAATGGAGAGAGACTTCAAAATACTGCAGTACAGAGGGATCTGGGTGATCTTGTGCATGAAACACACAAAGTTAGCATGCAGGTGCAGCAAGGAATTAGGAAGGCAAATGGAATTTTGGCCTTTATTGCCAGGGGTTGGAGTTTAAAACTAGGGAAGTCTTGTTACAACGGTACAGGGTGTTGGTAAGGCCGCACCTGGAGTACTGCATACAGTTTTGGTCCCCGTTTTTAAGAAAGATATACTAGCATTGGAGGAAAGAGATTCACGAGGCTGATTCCTGGGATGAAGGGGTTGACTTATCAAGAACGGCTAAACAGGTTAGGTATTTATTCATTAGAGTTTAGAAGAATGAGGGGTGATCTTATTAAAGCGTACAAGATTCTGAGGGGGCTCGACAGGGTAGATGTTGAGAAGATGTTTCCACTAGTGGGGGAATCTCGAATTAGGGGACATAGTTACAGAATAAGGAGACACTCATTTAAAACTGAGATGCGAAGGAATTTCTTCTCTCAGAAGGTGGTGAATGTCTGGAATTCTCTACCCCGGAGAGTTGCGGAGGCTAGGTCACTGAAAGTATTTAAAGAGGAGGTGGACAGATTTTTGAAATATCGGGGAGTCGAGGGTTATGAGGAGCTGGCACAAAAAAGGAGCTGAGGTCTGGGGCAGATCAGCCATGATCTTATTGAATGGCGGGGCAGGCTTGAGGGGCTGAATTGCCCATTCCTGCTCCTATTTCTTATGTTCTTATGATTGCAGTAGTTAATGTAAATCTTTTGGAAGTGTTGTGGATTTGGCGTCTAACTGTTCAATATCTGTTTCAGGGATCTGTTGAAGAGTTTTAATGCCAGGGAAGTGGGCATGAGGATTTTTGAGGATTTTACAAAGTCCTGGTATTGGATATTAATGTGAGTGGTTTTTGTGTCTATCAGTGATTGGGTGAGCCAGGTAGACCCAGGTGAAACTGTTGACACGTTGTCAATAATTGAATGGATTAGAATTTCACTACTTCCTTGCTCCATTTCACCCCCTCCACAAGGTTTCAGCTGAGCCTCCCTTCTGGGGAATGGACGGGACGGGACTGCCCTTTGCCGTACACTGCTGACGGGCAAGACTGGGTGCTTTAATCCTGTCTGCCATAGACACGATGGGCTGAACGGTCTCCTGTGTCGTACATTTTTCCATCGGTTCAATTTCCCCCTCCCCCCCCCCCCCCCGAAATGGAACAATCTACCTTTCATATAATTCTCCTGCCCAACGAGAAACAGCTTCAGAGCAAAGGCTGTGGCTGGTCAAACCATTAGCAATGGGGGGGGGGTGGGCGGGGGGCAGCTCCCCGCGGGCCGCGCCCTGTCGCGGGGCAGCTCCCCATGGGTCGGGCCCACTTGGACCTGCAATTTAAAACCTTCAGCCTGTCGTCCTTTGGAGTGCAGTAGATCACCTTATCAAGCCGAGAGATTTGGCAATGTGCGTGGACTCTGCCACCTTAGCCATCCAAAGCCACTGCCTCATGTCCACGCAGATTAGGAACTTCCCCGGGAACTGCCTGCATCCTCTAGGCTGGCATGAGTTCCTGCAGCGGGCACAGCAGAGGTCTGAGCGTGCTAATTCCTGCTGAGGGACAGGCAGCTCCCATTCCATTCCACCCCTCCCGGGCCTGAACACCTTCAAGAGGAAAATTGTGTTTAAAGTATTGCTGACGACCTGGGAATGAGGCGTGAAAGTTAATGTGGATCTTTTTGTCTCTCTCTCTCTTTCTTCCCCCTTTCTGCTGGGCGTCCCTTCCCACTGCCACCTTCCAAAAGAGGCTTGGTAATTGCCATGATTGTGAGCCTGCTGTTCCTGCTTCTCCTGAGGTTCCTGGCCGGAATTCTGGTCTGGATCCTGATCATTGCCCTGGTTGCTGTCATTGCGTATGGTGAGTGTGTCTTCTGCCTACTGTAGTTAATCACTGTGTACGTTGTGTGGTCAGTGAAATATCAAATCCTGGGACATCCCAATTCCGATGGGGAGGTGGAAAGTTGTGGCCGGGCATTCTGCTGTAGGGGGTGGGGGAGTGATGGGGGGGAGAGGGGTTGGAATCTGCCAAGTTTTGATGAGGCACTGTCACTGGCGAGTGACTTTAGTTTAGTTTAGAGATACAGCACTGAAACAGGCCCTTCGGCCCACCGAGTCTGTGCCGACCATCAACCACCCATTTATACTAATCCTACACTAATCCCATATTCCTACCACATCCCCACCTGTCCCTATATTTCCCTACCACCTACCTATACTAGGGGCAATTTATAATGGCCAATTAACCTATCAACCTGCAAGTCTTTGGCATGTGGGAGGAAACCGGAGCACCCGGAGGAAACCCACGCAGACACAGGGAGAACTTGCAAACTCCACACAGGCAGTACCCGGAATTGAACCTGGGTCCCTGGAGCTGTGAGGCTGCAGTGCTAACCACTGCGCCACTGTGCCACCCAAATGATGAAATGGCAAGAGAATGGAATTTTAACTAACTCATTCCCTTTTGCCAGCCAGGGGACGTAGTCATAGAGCCGTTTATGACATAGAAGGACGTCATTCGGCCCATCGAGTCCATGCTGGCTCTCTGCAGAGCAGTCCAGTCAGTCCCACTCCCCTGCTCCATTTCCCCAATCGCCCTGCAAGTCGATTTCCCTCCAGTGCCCATCCAACCTCCTCTTGAAATCACTGATTGTCTCTGCTTCCATCACCCTCGTAGGCAACGAATTCCAGGTCATTACCGCAGGCTCGGTTTAAAAAACAAAGTGCTTCCCACATCTCTTGCACATCTCTCTGTCTTTGTACCATTTGTTAATGGGAACAGTTTTTCCTTGTCTCACTTATCTCAGCCTGTCATAATCTTGGCACACCTCTATCGAATCTCCCCTCCATCTCCTTTTTCTTTAATCGTTTGTAGGATGTGGGTGTCACTGGCTAGGCCAGCAGCAGAGGGTGTCCATCAGTGTTCCTGGAGTAAAGAGGAACATAGGAGCAGGAGTAGGCCATTCGGCCCTTCGAGCCTGCTCCGCCATTCAATAAGATCATGGCTGTGGTCTCAACTCCACTTTCCTGACTGCCCCCCATAACACTTGACTCCCTTGTCAATAAGAATCTAACTCAGCCTTGAATTCACTGATCCAGCTTTCACTGTGTTCCATGCAAGTCATCACTGTCTTAAAAGGGCGACCTCTTATTCTTAAACTGTGTCTCCTAGTTCTAGTCTCCCCCACAAGAGGAAACATCCTCCCAGTATCCACTCTGTCAAGTCCCCCCAGTATCTTGTATGTTTCAATAAGATCACCTCTCATTCTTCTAAACTCCAATGGGTAAAGGCACAACCTGTTCAACCTTTCTTCATAAGATAAGCCCTTCATCCCGGAATCAGTCTTGTGAACCTTCTCTGAACTGTTCATATCCTTTCTCAAATAAGGAGACCAAAACTGTACACAGTTACTCCAGATGTGGTCTCACCAAGGCCCTGTACAGCTGCCATAAAACCTCCCTACTTTTATACTCTATTTCCCTTGTAATAAAGGCCAACATTTCATGTGCCTTCCGAATGACTCGCTGTACCTGCAAACTAATGTTTTGTGATTCATGTCCCGGGACAGCCAGACCACTCTGTACCGCAGAGATCTGCAATCACTCTCAAGATAGATTGGAGAAGTTAGAACTGTTTTCCCTGGAGAAGAGAAGCTGAGAGGTGTTTTGATAGAGGTATTCAAAACCATGAGGGGTCAGGTCAGGACAGAGTGAAAGGATGGAGAACGAGAGGGCACAGATTTAAAGTATTTGGTAAGAGAAGTGAAAGTGACATGAGGAAAATCTTTTTCACACAGCGCGTGGTTAAGGTCTGGAATGATCTGCCTGAGATCGTGGTGGAGGCAGGTTCAATTGAAGCATTGAAAAGGGAATTAGAGAGTTATATGAAAAGGAAGAATGTGCAGGGTTACAGGGAGAAGGCAGGGGAATGGAACTGAGAGAGTTGATCTTTCGGAGAGCCAGCACAGACACGATGGGCTGAATGGTCTCCTGCACTGTAATGATTCTGTGATATTTAAATAGACGAGAGGTGGGCAATGTATCTGCTCCGAGTCGCTATCCAGTGATCCCCCTAATGGAAGAATGGATATGGTGACTGGTGAGAGAGGGCAGAACAGCACAGCACCCCCTCCCCGACAAACATTCATCAAGGCTCAAGGTACTGCGGACTGAATGGTACAGCACAGAAGGAGGCTATTCGGCCCATCGTGCTAATGCTGGCTCTTTGATAGAGCGGCCTAATTAGTTTCCCCCCCCCCCCCCCCATAGACCTGCAGATCTCTCACTTGCAAATATTCATCCAATTCACTTTTTAAAAATGACAATTGAATCTGCTTCCACCGCCCTTTCAGGCAGCGTGTTCCAGATCACAATATTTAAAAAGGATATTCTCCTCCTCCCACCTCCTGGCTGGTTTGTCAATTACAACAACAACTTCCATTTTTATAATGCCTTTAAAGTAAAATATCCCAAGACCCTTCCCAGACATTTATCAGACATGAGGAGGTGGTGGTATAGTGGTATTTTCACTGGACTAGTAATCCAGAGACCCAAGTTAATGCCCCGAGGTCATCGGTTCAAAGACCAGAATTTATTGACCATCCCTAATTTCCCTTGAGAAGGTGGTGGTGAGCTGCCTTCTTGAACCGCTGCAGTCCATGTGGGGTAGGTACACCCACAGTGCTGTTAGGAAGGGAGTTCCAGGATTTTGACCCAGTGACAGTGAAGGAATGGTGATGTAGTTCCAAGTCAGGATGGTGTGTGACTTGAAGGGGAACTTGCAGGTGGTGGTGTTCCCATGCATTTGCTGCCCTTGTCCTTCTAGTTAGTAGAGGTCGCGGGTTTGGAAGGTGCTGTCTAAGGAGCCTTGGTGCGTTGTTGCAGTGCATCTTGTAGATGGTACACACTGCTGCCACTGTGCATTGGTGGTGGAGAGAGTGAATGTTTGTGGATGGGGTGCCAATCAAGCGGGCTGCTTTGTTCTGGATGGTGTCAAGCTCCTGCGTGTTGTTGGAGCTGCACCCATCCAGGCAAGTGGAGAGTATTCCATCACACTCCTGACTTGTGCCTTGTAGATGGTGGACAGGCTTTGGGGAGTCAGGAGGTGAGTTACTCATTGGAGGATTCCCAGCCTCTGACCTGCCGAAGTGATCAGTGTGGGACTGGAGTCACGTTTAAGTAGGGCAAGCTAAGTGTGACAGATTTCACTCCCCGATGGGCCGTTCCTGAGCCCGTTTGGGTTTTCCCGACAGCTTTAGTGTTTTTTCTTTTTAGTTTGATGGAAGGGTGGAAGGAATTGATCAAGTTAAGTCTGTTTGAAATCTGATTTGAGGGGGCTGTTTTGAGGTCTATGGTAGATGAGTTGTGATGAAATCCTCTGTTCCTGGAGCTTTGTGTTGACACGTTACCTCTGTTGCAAAATTAATTTCTGCACCAACACCCTGCTCGTGGCGTACACACATCCTGGCCTCAGCTGTGCAACCTTCCTCTTGAGAGATGTTGTTTTGGCAACTTATGTCTCTCGCCAGCTGGTCTGCGGGTGGATTAGATGGATTGTGGGCTGAATCATTGGAAGGTCAGCCCGGCATTATCATCCACCCCTTTCTGCTTCCCCATTTCAATCCCTCGTGCAGGATTTCAGCCCATGTGTCGTGATGACAGTGCTTTGTTCACTCACACAGGTGGTTTGCCTCGTGTGTGGGTCGATTAGCGACTCCCAGGAAAACAACTTTTCGAAGTGAGTCAACAACTCGAGTTACTGAACAACTGTGATCTAATCGAGTGGTGGAGGAGGCTCAAGGGGGTTGAATGGCCTGTTCCTTGTTCCTGTGCTCTGAACTCTGAACCTTCCTCCCTCGCCCTCAACGTGAGCCCATCACCAGGCCAATGCGGAAGGGCAAATAAATCAGCAACAGAAAGGCGCTCTCCTGGAAACAGCCCCGGAATGTGAGGGGCTCGGTCAGGAGGGCAAGAAAGTGCATCGAAGCCATCGAATAATTTGCTTTTTTTTTTCTTCTTTGAATCTGGGTGATTTAGGTAAGGACGTAATTATCGTCCATTCCTGGCTACCCAGAGACTGGAGTCAACTGCCAGCTGCAATGAGTCGGGATTCTCGGCCATTCCTGTCCAGCATTGACAAATCTGTCAGGTTTTTTTCAGACAATCTGGTCACTTTTTAATGGTCATTTTGTCCCAGCAGCCAGGCCCAGGGGTGGCTTCCCATTGACCGCTAGAACAAGTCATAGTCATTACAGAATGGAAGGAGGCCATTCGACCCATCGAGTCCATGCCAGAGGGCAAACCAGTCACTCCCATTCCCCCCTGCTTGATCCCCGTAGTCCGGTTAGTTTATTTCCCTCAAGTGCCCGTCCAATTTCCTTTTGAAATGATTGTCTCCGCTTTCACCGCCCCCCCCCCCCCCTTGAGGGCAGTGAGTTCCAGGTCATTACTACTCGCTGGGTAAAAAATGTTCTTCCTCACATTCCCCCTGCATCTCTTGCCCAAAACCTTCAATCTGTGTCCCCGAGTACTTGTACCATTAGTTCATGGGAAAAGCTTTTCTTTGTCTATCTTATCCTGTCATAATCTTGTGCACGTCAATCACATCTCCCCTGCTCCAAGGAGAACAACCCCAGCTTCTCCAATCTAACCCTTGTATCTAAAATCCCCCATCCCTGGAATCATTCTGGTAAATCTCCTCTGCACCCTCTCAAGGACCCTCACATCCTTCCTAAAGTGTGGTGACCAGAACTGGACACAGTATTCCAGCTGGGGCCTATTTGGAGCTTTAGAAAGCCTGTCTAGGTCTTGAAATAGAATAGAAAGGGCCCCTAACAAAAAGCAGAAAGTGCTGGAAATACTGAGCTTTTCTGGCAGCATCTGTGGAGAGAGAAACCGAGTTAATGTTTCAGGTCTTGCTTCAGATTTCCAGCATCTGCCGTATTTTGCTTTTATGAAGGGAGCCTGTCTGCTTGAAGGTGTGGTTTAAATATTTTTGGATATAGTGGGAAGAAGAGAAGCCAAAAAAAAGATTCAAGTCCGTTTTTGACTCGATGAGGCTGCTCATTGGGGATTGGACGATGAATTTTGACATGAATTTACTTCATTGTGTCAGGTGTATCTAAATGAACAGAAAAGGATTGTGGGACAGTTATAGATGAGGGATACACAATGGTTTGTTTTATTGTGGGTGTCGCTGGCTAGGCCAACATTTATTGCCCATCCCTCATTGCCCTTCAGAAGGTGGTGGTGAGCTGCCACCTTGAACCGCTGCAGTCCATGTGGGGTAGGAAGGGAGTTCCAGGATTTTGACCCAGCGACAGTGAAGGAACGGTGATATAGTTCCAAGTCAGGATGGTGTGTGTCTTGGAGGGGAACTTGCAGGTGGTGATGTTCCCATGCATCTGCTGCCCTTGTCCTTCTAGATGGTAGAGGTCGTAGATTTGGAAGGTGCTGTCTAAGAAGCCTTGGTGCGTTGCTGCAGTGCATCTTGTAGATGGTACACACTGCTGCCACTGTGGAGGGAATGAATGTTGCTGATGTGCCCATTTTGAATGAAAACCAAAGGTCGTTTGGTAGTACAGAACTTGACTATTACTGAAAAGAGAGACATTTTGTCAAAGCTTTTTGTCTTGCACTCATCCGGACAATTCGCAAGAATACCAATGTAAGGGAAAACAACAAATTTATACTGTATGAGAAGAGAGTGCTGATTGGTTGGCAAGTGGACTCTGATTGGTAGAGGCGTTGCCATGGTGAATGCACCAGTTAACTGCCAAGCTTTGTTTGAAATTGAAACCAGGCAGCTTGACTCTGATTGGTCAAGGCACTGCCCTGAGGAATGAACCAGCAAATGGCTGTCACTTATTTTGTTTAGCTGAAACAGGCACAATGTTTGTACATGTTCTTTCTGTCTGCAAAGAACATGGCTCAGTGTAAAAATATATGTAGCTTCCAGTAGGTGCAAATGCGCCACACTGCGATTCCTACCGGCAATGTTAAATTGGTTGTCAGTGTAATTAGATTAGATTTTTTTTAGATTAGAGATACAGCACTGAAACAGGCCCTTCGGCCCACCGAGTCTGTGCCGACCATCAACCACCCATTTATACTAATCCCACACTACCATATTCCTACCAAACATCCTCACCTGTCCCTATATTTCCTGACCACCTACCTATACTAGTGACAATTTATAATGGCCAATTTACCTATCAACCTGCAAGTCTTTTGGCTTGTGGGAGGAAACCGGAGCACCCGGAGAAAACCCACGCAGACACAGGGAGAACTTGCAAACTCCACACAGGCAGTACCCAGAATCGAACCCGGGTCCCTGGAGCTGTGAGGCTGCAGTGCTAACCACTGTGCCACTGTGCCGCCCTGAAGATTATTTGGCAAATGTTGTTCATTTGCGGAATCACATCTAATGTTGGACACTGTGTTCTGGGTTGTGCAAGCATCGGCTGGTTGGGAACGGTCTGTACCTTGACCATTGCGAACAGCAGTCGGGACATGTTGTTTGAGACGACCGGCCAGTCTTTGGGACGTACGGCCTATATACCTAGCATTACACTGGCATTAAAATTCATACATCACATTACTCATTTGTGTGATAGGTAGGATGTCTTTTTGGTGATTTTTTTTCCCCCCCTGCACTCACTGTGCTCGTGATCCAGTATTGCAGTGCTGTTTGCAGTACAGTTTTGGTCTCTTTATTTAAGGAGGGTTATAATTGTATTGGAGGCAGTTCAGAGAAGGTTCACTTGGCTGATTCCTGGGGTAAAGGGTTTGTCTTAACGAGGAAGAGTTGAATAGGTTGGGCCTGTACTCATTGGAGTTTAGAAGAATGAGAGGTGATCTTATTGAAATGTACAAGATTCTCAGGGGGCCTGACAGGGTAGATGCTGAGAGGATGTTTCCCCTTGTGGGGGAATCTAGAATTATGGGACAAAATTTCAGAATAAAGTGTCTTCTATTTAAGACGGAGATGAGGGGGAATTTCTTCTCTCAGAGGGTTGTTAATCTTTGGAATTCTCTTCCCCAGACAGCACTGGAGGCTGGGTCATTGAATATATTCAAGACTGAGTTGGACAGATTTTTGATCTGCAAGGGAGTATAGGGTTATGGGGGGGCAGGGAGGAAAGTGGAGGTAAGGTCACAATCAGATCAGACATGATCATCTTGAATGGTGGAGCATCCTTGACGGGCTGAATGGCCTACTCGTGCTCCTATTTCTTATGTTCTTATGGAACAGGAAACATTTGCCTGTAAAGAAACTATTCCCCCAGCGCCAAGTGTGAGTTCTTCACTCTTTCCCTGTGTTGTTTGGTTCCAGGTATCTGGCACTGCTACTGGGAGTATGACGAGCTCAACAAAAGGGGAGCTACCATTTCAACTGTCGGCTTCACTACGGATTTTAGGATTTACGGACAGGTCAAGGAGACCTGGCTGGCTGTCTGTGAGTGTTTGTGTGTGTGTCTCTCAGAGGCATTGGGCAGTCCCTGTCCAGTGTGCATGAATCCCGGGAGCATGGGCCTGGTCAGGGGGGAAACGAGGGGGTCACTGTTCCAATGGTAGACCATAACATTGGAGAAATTCCATGAAACGATGGCCTGTTTTCCTTCTCCTTTTTGTTTCCGGCAGGTTTTCAAGGCAGCTTTGGAATGGGTACAAGGTGAGTTCCGAGAGGCGAGAGGCACAGCTGCAGGAACCCAGGCCTTATCACCTTACAATCCCGCCTGTCGTGTGAGGGCAGGTGCTGAGCCGTCAGGGAACCTTTGCCCCCCTCCCCCCCACCCCACCACTCCACCCCACCAGAGGTGGGTGTCATGTCAGCCTGGCTTGTTAGGAGGGCATTTGCCTCCGTTTTCAGGACTTGGGTTGTCAGTGCAGTGCCGAGGGAGTGCCGCGTTGTCAGAGCCGCTGTCCGTTCATATTAAACAGAGGTCCCAGATCCCCGTTCAGGAGGATGGGGAAGATCCCCAAAATGCCATTGGAACAGAGGGGAGGTCTCCTGATGTCCAGGCGAACCTCCATTCCCTCAATCCACACCAGCAAACAAAACAGATTAGCCAATCAGCCGCCTTGCTTGTGCAATCGTGCTGGCGGTCGATGCACTTTTCTAAAGTGGCTTCCATGTTGGCGAATTAGACTCATACAGGGAGAGCTCCCACTTGGGGAAGGTACTCGAAGGCTAGAGCATGCATAGGAAATGGTCCTTTGATATGAATCACCACCACATAGTGGATAAAACTCGGGAGAGAGCAGGCACGTCGGAGATGGAAGACTAATTTTTGATGCATCTTCAGTCAGTGGTGGAAATGCATCATTGTGATGAAGGACTTTTGATGTGATATTTGAACGGGATTATCCCTGGTCTCGAATTGCCTGTCTGAATGTAAGATTTTCCTATTGCAGTGATTATCCTGGTCGTCCTCGAGGTGATAATCCTGCTGTTGCTGATATTCCTGCGGAAAAGAATCCTGATTGCCATTGCACTCATCAAGGAAGCCAGCAAGTAGGTGTGCCCACCCGCTCGCAGCCTGTGCCCAGCGTGACCAGTTCACTGGCAACTCCTCTCGCTATCCTGGGACTGGTTAATCTTTACCACTGCATAATTCCCGATGCCGACCTGTAAATGGGTGTCGGACAGGTCCAGAAAGTGAACAAGACACACGTCTCCCTGGCTGGGTACTCGACCTGGTTTCCCGCCTCCTATTCATAGAATCATAGAAACGGACAGCGCAGAAGGAGGCCATTCGGCCCATCGTGTCTGTGCCGGTTGGTGAAGTGTCATCCAGCCTAATCCCACATTGCAGCTCTTGGTCTGTAGCCCTGTAGGGTACGGCACTTCAGCTGCATGTCCAAGTGTTTTTTCAATGTGATGAGGGTTTCTGCCTCTGTCACCCTTTCAGGCAGTGGGTCCCAGACCCTCACCACCCTCTGGGTCAATACGTTCCCCTCGAATTCCTCCTACCTCCTTGCCTAAATCTATGCCCCCTTGCTACAGACTCCTCAACCAAGGGGAATAGGTCCTTCCTATCTACTCTATCTAGACCCCTCATAATTTAATACACTTGAATTAAATCTCCCCTCTGCCTCCTCTGTTCCAAAGAAAACAACCTCAATCTTTCCTCACAGCCAAAATTCTCCAATCCTGCCAACATCCTCGTAAATCTCCTCTGTACCCACTGCAATGCCATCACATCTTTCCTGTAGTGTGTTTACCCTGCACATCCAATAACTGCTCTCCTGCTATTGGTGGAGAAAGTTGGTGGGACTCTCTCCTCTGTTCTAGCAACACAGGAGCAGGAGGAGGCCAATCAGCCGGTCTCGAGCCTGTTACACAGGAACAGGAGGAGGCCCATTCAGCCCCTCTCGTGCCTCTTCCGCCGTTCTACAAGATCATGGCTGATCTGTGACCGAACTTCCTTTGCCCCACATCCCTTTATACCTTTAGTGAACACAAATCTATCAATCTCAAATTTAAAATGAACAATTAATCCAGCGTCAATTGCCATTTGTGGAAGAGAGTTCCAGACTTCAACCACCCTTTTGTGTGTATAGGTGTTTCCTAATTTCACTCTTGAAAGGTCTGCCTCTAATTTTTCGACTATGCCTCCTGGTCCTGAACTCCCCAACCACTGGACATAGCTTCTCCCAGTCTGTTCCCCTTGATATTGTGAATATGTCAATCAAATCACAACTTTGAGCTACTAAATGCCAGGGTCTATAAGTATTGTTTCTGTAACGCTATCCGTGGAGAGATTAGGAGGGCGGACGGGAGGAGAGGACGGACGGAAGGTGAGAGAGGAATGATACCCTCTGTGTCCCTTTGGCACTGATGTGTGGACTTAATAGGACAATGGAGGGGAGGCTAGAATGGGTGGTTAATTTTTGTAAGTGTTTATTTTTGAACGTGAGGTGGACTTCTTACAAATAATCTTCTGTAACGGTGAGCGATGTGGAATAATCTTCTGTTTTTCTCCTCTCTTTCATCCAAACAGAGCAATAGGTCACATCATGTCATCACTCCTTTACCCACTAGTAACGTTTGTACTGTTGGTGATCTGTGTGGCCTACTGGGGGATGACTGCATTGTATCCTTTGGCTGTTCAACCTGGGCGGGAACCGCGCACTCAGGCTGAGGTTGGACGACGTTGACCTTGAGTTATATTGGAATTGGTGAGGGGAGAAGAGGTCTCATTATCCTGTGTGTTGGAAGGTGCAGTGACAAGCTGCCTTGCATTGGCCGTCCTCAACAACAGCAACTTGTATTTATGTAGCGCCTTTTACTGTAAGAAAACGTCCACAAGGCGCTTCACAGGAATGCTTTAAAACAAAATATGGCACCAAGCTTCATAGAATCAAGAGGAGGCCGTTCGGCTGGTTGAATCTGTGCCAGCTCTCTGCAACCCATTCAGTTAGTGCCACTCTTTCCCCTTAACCATGCAGAGGGAGGGATTGGGTCTGCTGTTCAAAAGCTTGGTCAAAGGAGTAGCTTTTAGGGAGTGTCTTAAAGGAGGAAAGTCAGGTGGAGAGTTTTAGAGAGGGAGTTCCAGCCTCCAGCGATTAAAATCAGGGATGCACAAGAGGCCAGAATTAGAGGAGCACCGATATCTCACAGGGTTCTGGGTCTGGAGGAGATTACGGAGGAAGGGAGGGGTGAGACCTCAGAGAGATTTGAGAACAAGTATGAGAATTTTAAAATCACGATGTTCCTTGATCGGGAGCCAGTGCAGGTCAGTGAGTACAGGGGGTGAGAGGGGAACGGGACTTGGTGTGTGTTAATGTAGGTCAGTGAGTACAGGGGTGAGAGGGGAATGGGACTTGGTGTGTGTTAATGTAGGTCAGTGAGTACAGGGGGTGATAGGGGAACGGGGCTTGGTGTGTGTTAATGTAAGTCAGTGAGTACAGAGGGTGATAGGGGAATGGGACTTGGTGTGAGTTAATGTAGGTCAGTGAGTACAGAGGGTGATAGGGGAACAGGACTTGGTGTGTGTTAATGTAGGTCAGTGAGTACAGGGGGTGATAGGGGAACGGGGCTTGGTGTGTGTTAATGTAGGTCAGTGAGTACAGGGGGTGATAGGGGAACGGGACTTGGTGTGTGTTAATGTAGGTCAGTGAGTACAGGGGGTGATAGGGGAACGGGGCTTGGTGTGTGTTAATGTAAGTCAGTGAGTACAGAGGGTGATAGGGGAATGGGACTTGGTGTGAGTTAATGTAGGTCAGTGAGTACAGGGGGTGATAGGGGAACGGGACTTGGTGTGAGTTAATGTCGGTCAGTGAGTACAGGGGGTGATAGGGGAACGGGACTTGGTGTGTGTTAATGTAGGTCAGTGAGTACAGGGGGTGATAGGGGAACGGGACTTGGTGTGTGTTAATGTAGGTCAGTGAGTACAGGGGGTGATAGGGGAATGGGACTTGGTGTGAGTTAATGTAGGTCAGTGAGTACAGGAGTGATAGGGGAACGGGACTTGGTGTGTGTTAATGTAGATCAGTGAGTACAGGGGATGATAGGGGAACGGGACTTGGTGTGTGTTAATGTAGATCAGTGAGTACAGGGGATGATAGGGGAACGGGACTTGGTGTGTGTTCATGTAGGTCAGTGAGTACAGGGGTGAGAGGGGAATGGGACTTGGTGTGTGTTAATGTAGATCAGTGAGTACAGGGGTGAGAGGGGAACGGGACTTGGTGTGTGTTAATGTAGATCAGTGAGTACAGGGGTGAGAGGGGAACGGGACTTGGTGTGTGTTAGGACACTGACAGCTGAGGTTTGCATGAGCTCAAGTTTACAGAGGGTAGAATGTGGGAGACCAGCCAAGAGTGAGTTGCAATTGTTGTCTAAAGGCATGAATGAGAGTTTCAGGAACAAATGAGCTGAGACAGGGCGAAGTTGGCCGATGATACAGAGGTGGCAACAGGCAACCCAAATGGCACGAATGTATGAACAGACGAATATATGAATTAGGAGCAGGCCAGTCAGCCCCTTGAGCTTTCTCCACCAGTTGGCAAGATCATCGATATGAGGTCGGAAGCTCATCTTGGAGTTAAATATGACACCAAGGGTGTGAACAGATGTTGCGAGGGAGAGGGATGGAGTCGGTAGCTGGGACATGGAGTTTGGAGCATGGATTGAAAACAGTGCCTTCAGTCTTCCCAATATTAAATTGGAGGAAATTTCTGCTCCTCCAGTACTGGATTTTGGATAAACTGCCTGATAATTTAGCAATAGTGGAGGAGTTGAGAGAGGTGGTGGTGAGGTACAGCTGGGTGTCCTCAGCGTACATGTGAAAACTAACATTGTTTTTTGGATGACGTAGCCGAAGGGCAGTGTGTCGATACTCTCTGGGCAAGCGGGGAAGATTTGATTTAAACTCTCAGGTTGGGTTGATTTTGAAAACTCTTTCTGGTCTGTTACTGTTTCGTTAACATTTGGTGCTGTTTAGATATCTGGCCACATCAGGGCAGCCTCTATACAGAGTGGTAAACCTGGGCGCTGCATCCTCAGACTGTGACTCCATCAGTGGCAATGAAACTTGTGATCCCATGGTAAGTGCACCCATCAAAGACACAAAATAAGTTCCTTGGGTTTCCCCCCCCCCCACCCCCCCACTCTCAGGTTTTCCTTTGAATGAAACAAGATGAGGTGCATTTATATATAATCTTTCCCATTCCTCTGGATGTCATACGTACATCACAGCCAATGAGTTCTCGTGACTATATTTTGTCAGCAAAAGCCTTTGTGCACAGCAAGATCCCACAAACTGTAATGAGATGAAGGTCTCGAGCGATTTGTTTCTGATGAAGGGAGGAGTGTGATCGGAAGAATTAGGAGCAGGAGTAGGCCATTCGGCCGCTCGAGCCTGCTCTGCCATTTGAGAGGATCGTGGGTGATCTGATTGTGGCCTTAACTCCACTTCCCTGTCTCCCCCACCAAATCCCTTGACTTCCTTGTGGATTAAAAATCTGTCTAACTCAGTCTTGAATATATTCAATGACCCAGCCTCCACTGCTGTCTGAGGAAGAGAATTCCAAAGATTAATGACCGTCTGAGAGAAGAAATAACTCCTCATCTCCGTGGGAGGCCTCTTATTTTTAAACTGTGTTCTAGATTCCTCCATGATGAGAAACATCCTCTCAGCATCTACCCTGTCAAGCCCCCTCAGAATCTTGTATGTTTCAATAAGTTCCCGCTCCAAGTCACACACCATCCTGACTTGGAACTATATCGCCGTTCCTTCACTGGGTCAAAATCCTGGAACTCCCTTCCTAACAGCACTGTGGGTGTACCTACCCCAACATGGACTGCAGCAGTTCAAGAAGGCAGCTCACCACCACCTTCTCAAGGGCAATTAGGGATGGGCAATAAATGCTGGCCTAGCCAGCGACGCCCACATCCCATGAATGAATACAAAAAAAAATCACCCCTCATTTTTCTAAACCCCAATCAGTACAGGCCCAACCTGCTCAACCTTTCTTCATAAGACAACCCTTTCATCCCAGAAATCAACCTAGTGAATCTTCTCTGAACTGCTTCCAATGCAAGTATATCCTTTCTTAAGTAAGGAGGCCTAAACTGTATGCAGTACTCTCGGTGTGGTCTCACCAATGCACCAATGTCGCAAGACTTCCCTACTTGTGTACTCCATTCCCCCCTGCAATAAAAGCCAATATTCCATTTGTCTTCCTAATTACTTGTTGTACCTGCATGCTAACTTCTTGTGATTCCTGTACAAGGACACCCAGATCCCTCTGTACCACTGCATTCTGCAGTTTCTCTCTATTTAAATAAAATTCTGCTCTTCTATTCTTTCCACCAAAGTGGACAACCTCACATTTTCCCACATTATGTTCCATCTGCCAAATTTTTTCCTGCTCACTTAACCTATCTATATCTCTTTACAGACACTTTGTGTCCTCCTCACAACTCGCTTTCCTACATATCTTTTGTATCGTCTGCAAATCTGGCTACAATACACTCAGTCCCTGCATCCAAGTCATTAATATAGATTGTAAATAGTTGATTCCCCAGCACTGATCCCAGTGGTACTCCACTAGTTACAGTTTTCTATCCTGAAAATGATCCATTTATCCCGACTCTCTGTTTCCTGTTAGTTGGCCAATCCTCGATCCATGCTAATAGATTTCCCCCAACACTATAAGCTCTTATCTTGTGTAGTAACCTTTTAAGTGGCACCTTATCGACTGCCTTTTGGAAATCCAAATACATTACATCTACTGGTTCCCCTTTATCCACCCTGCTTGTTACATCCTCAAAGAACTCCAATAAATTTGTCAAACACAATTTCCCTTTCATAAAACCATGTTGACTCTGCCTGATTGTATTGTGATTTTTCTAAATGTCCTGCTACTACCTCTTTAACAATGGGTTCTAGCATTTTCCCAATGACAAATGTTAGGCTAACTGGCCTATAGTTTCCTGCTTTCTATCCCCACCCTTTCTTGAATAGAGCTGTTACATTTATAGTTTTCCAATCTGCTGGGACCTTTCCAGAATCTGGGGAATTTTGGAAGATTACAACCAATGCATCAACTATTTCTACAACCATTTCTTTTAAGACCCGAGGATGCAGACCATGGGGTCCAGGAGATGTGTCAGCCTTTAGTCCCATTAGTTTTCCTAGTACTTTTTCTCCAGTGATGGTGATTGTTTTAAGTTCCTCCTTCCCTTTTGCCTCCTGATTTTCTACTATTCTTGGAATATTTTTGTATCTTCTACTGTAAAGACGAATACAAAATACTTGTTCAAAATCTCTGCCATTTCCTTGTTTCCCATTAGTAATTCCTCAGTTTCATCCTCTCAGGGACCAACTCTACTTTACATTTTTCCTTTTTATATACTTGTAGAAGCTCTTACTGTCTGTTTTATATTTCTTGCTAGTTTACTCTCATACTCTATTTTCTCTTCTTTTTTTTTTAGCCATCCTTTGCTAGTTTCTAAATATTTTTCCCAATCTTTTGGCCTACCACTAATCTTGGCCGCATTGTAGCCTTTTCTTTCAATGTGATATCACCTTTATTTCCTTAGTTAGACAGGTGGTGCGTCCTTCTCCTAGTGTGTTATGGCTATGTGGTGTGACGTAGGTGGTTCCCACTGTTCAACTCTCCACCTGACAGCAGCAAGTGTATTTATATTAGAGTTTAGACCCTTGGGATTTTGTTTTCAAATAAACAGACAGTGACAGGTTTTCTTGTAGGTTTTAAAAACAAAGTCGATTGTTTATTGGTCAATATACCTTATCCCAAAATTGGCACAACCTTATTCGCTCGTGCGTACACACACAGGGAAAGAGACACACAGACAGACAGAGAGAGAGAGACACAGACAAAGACACACAAGATGAAACAGATAGAGAAGGGCAAGAGGTAGGTGGGTTTTAGTGGGGGAGAAGGGTTACAATAAACCTGTTAAGTTCTAAATAGTTGCAGCCCTGAGATGATTATAGACTTCTCTCCATTGAAGGTTCTGTTCCCTCTCTCTCTCTCTCTCTCTCTCACTCGCTGTCTTTGTTTTCAGGTAAAACTCTGTCACCTCTCACTTTCTGGTTAGCACACACTGGTTTCTTACCCATGGTGATCACACAATGGCCCAGGCCCTGGCTATTTCACACCTCCTTTGTTTTAGAAGAAGACATTCAATTCTGCAATGTTTTCAGAATAGATGTAAGATGGACTTCATTAACACTTTTTGGCTTTGGAAATTTGTCCTTGGTCTTTGTCAGACTGCTTGAATATACAAATGACTAATCCCCTTTTCTTTGGTGGCCATTTTGGACCATTGTTCACTTTATAAAATAAAAGTTCTTTTTTTGTAAAGACAAAGTTCATTTTTTCATAACTCTCCAGAGTTAGTCCATTGTGTCATTGCACTTTCAATGTGCGTGACAAGAGTCTTTCTTTCTCGATGGAATATATCTTTGTTGAGAATTCTGAAATATCTGCTGAAATGTGTGCCACAGCTCCTCTATCCTCTTACCTTTTAACTTATTTTCCCAGTCTGCTTTAGCCAACTCTGTCTCATACCCTTGTAATTGCCTTTATTTAAGTTTAAGATGCTAGTTTCAGACCCAAATTTCTCAACCTCAAACTGAATGTGAAATTCATCATGTTATGATCACTCTTGCCTAGAGGATCCTTTACCATGAGGTCATTAATTAATCCTTCCTTATTATGCGTTAACGTGTCTAAAATAACCCACTCCCTGGTTGGTTCCACAGCATATTGTTCGAAGAATCTGTCTCGAATACTCTATGAACTCATCCACCAGGTTACCTTTGCTAATTTGATTTGTCCAATCAATATGAAGATTATTGCAGTACCTTTCTTAGAAGCCACTGGGAGGACTCCGTTTGTGGGGTGGGTGGAGGTGGGTGGGATAATCTTTTCCACCCTCCTGAACTGACAGACTGGTATCCTCAGTTTAAAAATCCTTTCTAAATGCCAGCACCTGACATTGATGATTTGGATGATTTACTCAGGTCCTGGAGTGAGGCTTGAACCTCCAACCTTCTAACTCCAGTGAGTGACTGTACTCATGCTTCAGGAATGCTTACTTTGTTTGCAAGTTGGTGACTGAACAGTTCCCTCTGTATTTTGAACACTCAATGTAGAATGGTTCCAGCACAGAAGGAGGCCATTCGACCCATCGTGTCCATGCCAGCTCTCTGTAATTAGCTGGGACTAATTGGTAGGAATAAAGTGAAGAATTACCATTTAAGTTGAGTAATTTTTCCCAATGACTTTACTGCTGTTGCTTCCATTGAACAGCAAAGTCGTCGGACTGGAAAAATGCAGCGATGAGGAAAGATTACATAGGCTGAGGTTGTTCTCCTTGGAACAGAGAAGGTTGAGGGGAGATCTGATTGAAATGCACAAAATTTTGAGGGGCCTGTATAGAGTGGAGGTGAAGGGTCTTAGCAGAGAGGTCAGTGATGAGGGGGCATAGATTTAAAGTAATTGGTAGAAAAATTAGAGGGGAGATGAGGATAAAGCTTTTCACCGCGCGGGTTGTTGGTTGGTGGGGGGGGGGGCCTGGAACTCACTTCCTGAAAGGGTAGCTGAGGCAGAGAACCTCAACTCATTCAAAAGGAGTCTGGATATGCACCTCAAAAGCCGTAATCTGCAGGGCTACGGACGAAATGCTGGAAGGTGGGATTAGAATAGGTGGATTGTTTTTCGGCCGGCACAGACCCGATGGGCCAAGTGGCCTCTTTCTGTGCCTTAAACTGTCTATGATTCCATGACTACCTTTGTGGCTAAGAGCTTGTCCACTGTGTACTTGGGTCCCGCAAGCCTGGAAGCTCCTAATCAGTGCTGAAGCCATTGTCATACTTAGCATTCTGCTCATTGGACAGGAGGTGGCCAATCAGCCCATTGAGCCATTCAACTCCAATTTACTCACCTTTGCTCCATATCCCTCATACCCTTACCCATCGAACCTCTATCCATCTCGGCCTAATTGAGGAGAGTGCGGGGCAGGCTCCTGTGTCTTTCTGGGGGGAGGAAGCGAATGGAGATCCCCGGGGGGATGAGTGGGGCAAATGGAGACCCCCCCCCGGGGGATGTGTGGGGCAAATGGAGAACCCCCCCCCGGGGGATGTGTGGGGCGAATGGAGACCCTCCGGGTGATGGGTGAGGCGATTGGAGACCCCGGGGGATGGGTGAGGCGAATGGAGATTCCCCCGGGGGATGGGTGAGGCGAATGGAGACCCCCCTGGGGGATGGGTGAGGTGAATGGAGATCCCCCGGGGGATGTGTGGGGTGAATGGAGACCCCCCCCCCCCAGGGGATGGGTGAGGCGAATGGAGACCCCCCGGGGGATGTGTGGGGCGAATGGAGACCCCCCCGGGGGATGGGAGAGGCGAATGGACCCCCCGGGGATGGGTGGGGCGAATGGAGACCCCGGGGGATGAATGGGGCCAATGGAGATCCCTGGAGAACGGTGTGGCCGGAGGCAGAGGGAGGATGCAGTTGGTGAAGGAAAGATAGTTTTGACCAGGGTCGTTGAAGTGTTGGCTTGTGATGTATTCAGGATTGGTTCCTCCTCCTTTTCCCACCTTTCCCCCCCCCCCTCCCCCCCCGCCATTGGCGAATAATCTTCTGACGATTACAGTGGGGCCAAATCACATGGTCACAATGTCCCCTTTGGCCAAATTGATTCCCCTTGTTCTCGTTTCTGACACCAATCCAGCTTAAAGATCACAAACCAAGTTAGGCATGAGAAAACAACCAGTTGTTTAGGATTATCATTTTAAGTACATGAATTTTCCCAGCACAACATCTGATTATGTTGGATGAACAGCACAGAAACAGCCCAACCAGTCCGTGCCGGATTTTAATGCTCCACTCGAGCCTCCTCCCATCTTTCCTCATCTCAATCTATCACTGTAACCCTCTATTCCCTTCTCCCTCATATGCTTGTTTAGCTTCCCCTTAAATGCCTCTGTACTATTCACTTCAACCACTCCCTGCGGCAGTGAGCTCCACCTTCTCACCACTCTTCGGGTAAAGAAGTTTCTTCTGAATTCCTGATTGGATTTCTTGCTGACTGTCTTCTATCGATGACCTCTAGTTATTCTCTTCTCTACAAGAGCAAACATTCTCTCTGTCTCCACTCTATCAAAACCTTTCATAATTTTAAAAACCTCTGTTCGGTCTCCCCTCAGCACTTCTTTTTTCAAGAGAAGAGAGACCCAGCCTGTCAATCTATTTCTGATATGTTTACCCATGCATTTCTGGTATCATCTTTGTAAATTTTCTCTGCACCCTCTCCAGTGCCTCTGTATCCTTTTTATAACATGAAGACCAGAACTGCCACAGTACTCTCAGTGTGATCTAACTAAGGTTTGATACAGGTTCAGTATAACCTCCCTACTTTTCAATTCTATCCCTCTGGAAATAGATCCTAGTTCTTGGTTTGCTTTTTTTAAATGGCCGAGTTAACCAGTGGCGTAACTTTTAGTGATTGGTGTATTTGTTCTCCGAAATCCCTCTGTTCCTCTATCCCACCTACACTCGCACCTTCCAAGTAATGATTATGATTAGAGATACAGCACTGAAACAGGCCCTTCGGCCCACCGAGTCTGTGCCGAACATCAACCACCCATTTATACTAATCCTACACTAATCCCATATTCCTACCAAACATCCCCACCTGTCCCTATATTTCCCTACCACCTACCTATACTAGTGACAATTTAGAATGGCCAATTAACCTATCAACCTGCAAGTCTTTTGGCTTGTGGGAGGAAACCGGAGCACCCGGAGAAAACCCACGCAGACACAGGGAGAACTTGCAAACTCCACACAGGCAGTACCCAGAATCGAACCCGGGTCCCTGGAGCTGTGAGGCTGCGGTGCTAACCACTGCGCCACTGTGCCGCCCAAATAGTAAGTGACCTCCCTATTCTTCTTACCAAAACGTACTAGCTCACATTTACCTGTGCTGAACTTCATTTACCAATCATTTGTCCAGTCTACAAGTTTATTAATTTATAAGTTTATTAACTTGTTGCAGCCCTCCTCAGTATTGACTATCCACCCAATTTGGGGTTATCTGTAAATTTAGAAATTGTGTTGTACTTGGGCGGGGGTGGTGGTTGGGGGGAAGCCCTAACAATTTACTGTGACATCAGGAAGAATTTTATCGCTGTATCTTCCTGAAATTACTCTTCAACTTGCTGTGCAGCTGTTATTTGGGTTCTTGGAATTTAATTTATTTTTTGCTGATTTGACATCTGGATTAGAGAGTTTGCTGCCCAATGTCAGAAGCAGCCAAAACAAAGTGATGTCAGGACTTCACCACGGGGGGTGATTGCTGTTCCAGACAGTCTGCCCCTCCAGTTTGGGGCACCAGTAATGCTCTGACTTGGGACGAGGGAGAACCATCTTTTCCCACTCTAGTAAAACCTGCTCACCCGAAGCTTTGTGGGGCAGACCTGTGGCAGCCAAGTGAAGGGGTGAACTTGGCAATGGTTGGCATTCAACTGAAGCGGGGGCTACGGCAGCAAAGTGGTTATGTTACTGGACTAGTAATGGAGAGGCCCAGACTAATCCAGAGACACCGGTTCAAATCTCACCATGGCTGCTGGTGGAATTAAATTCCATTCATAATTCTGAATGAAATGCTAGTTTCGTGATCGCCATTACTGAGACTATCAGCGATTGTTGTTTAAAAAAAAAAAACATCTGGTTCACCTAATGTCCTTCAGGGAAGGAAATCTGCTGGCCTGCATGTGACTCCAGACACACTGAAATGAGGTTGACTCTTAACTGCCCTTTGAAATGACCTAGCAAGCCACTCAGTTGTATTCAAGATGGCAGCTCACCACCACCACCTTGAGGGCAGTTACGGTTGGGCAAAGAAGGCTGGCCTTGCCAGTGGTGCCCGCAGCCTGTAAATGAATGAAAAGCAAGTGGGTTAATGTGGTAAATGGATAAGATGGAAGTTTTTTTTAAATTTATTCGTGGGATGTGGGCGTCGCTGGCCAGGCCAGCATTTATTGCCCATCCCTAATTGCCCTTGAGAAGGTGGTGGTGAGCTGTCTTCTTGAACCGCTGCAATCCATTTGGAGTAGGTACACCCACAGTACTGTTAGGAAGAGAGTTCCAGGATTTTGACCCAGCGACAGTGAAGGAACGGTGATATAGTTCCAAGTCAGGATGGTGTGTGGCTTGGAGGGGAACTTGCAGGTAGTGATGTTCCCATGTATTTGCTGCCCTTGTCCTTCTAGTTGGTAGAGTTTGCAGGTTTGGAAGGTGCTGTCTAAGGAGCCTTGGTGCATTGCTGCAGTGCATCTTGCAGATGGTACACACTGCTGCCACTGTGCGTCAGTGGTGGAGGGAGTGAATATTTGTAGATGGGGTGCCAATCAAGCGGCTGCTTTGTCCTGGGTGGTGTCGAGCTTCTTGAGTGTTGTTGGAGCTGCACCCATCCAGGCAAGTGCAGAGTATTCCATCACACTCCTGACTTGTGCCTTGTAGATGGTGGACAGGCTTTGGGGAGTTAGAAGGTAAGTTACTCGCCGCAAGATTCCTAGCCTGTGACCTGCTCTTGTAGCCACAGTATTTATATGGCGACTCCAGTTCAGTTTCTGGTCAATGGTAACCCCTAGGATGTTGATAGTGGGGGAGTTAGCAATGGTAATGCCATTGAATGTCAAGGGGAGATGGTTAGATTCTCTCTTGTTGGAGATGGTCATTGCCTGGCACTTGTGTGGCGCGAATGTTACTTGCCACTTATCAGCCCAAGCCTGGATATTGTCCAGGTCTTGCTGCATTTCTACACGGACTGCATCAGTATCTGAGGAGTTGCGAAGTGTGCTGAACATCATGCAGTCATCAGCGAACATCCCCACTTCTGACCTTATGTTTGAAGGAAGGTCATTGATGAAGCAGCTGAAGATGGTTGGGCCTAGGACACTACCCTGAGGAACTCCTACAGTGATGTCCTGGAGCTCAGACGATTGACCTTGAACAACCACAACCCTCTTCCTTTGCGCTAGGTATGACTCCAGCCAGCAAAGGGTTTTCTCCCTGATTCCCATTGACCTTTGCTTTCTAGGTCTCCTTGATGCCATGCTCAGTCAAATGCTGCCTTGATGTCAAAGGCATCACTCTCACCTCTCCTCTTGAGTTCAGCCCTTTTGTCTATGTTTGAACCAAGGCTATAATGAGGTCAGGAGCTGAGTGGCCCTGGCGGAACCCAAACTGAGCGTCACGGAGCAGTTATCGCGAAGCAAGTGCTGCTTGATGGCACTGTTGATGACACCTTCCATCACTTTACTGATGATTGAGAGTAGACTGATGGGGCGGTAATTGGCCGGTTTGGGTTTGTCCTGCTTTTTGTGTACAGGACATACCTGGGCAATTTTCCACATTGCAGGGTAGATGCCAGTGTTGTTGCTGTACTGGAACAGCTTGGTTAGGGGCGTGGCAAGTTCTGGAGCACAGGTCTTCAGTACTATTGCCAGAATATTGTCAGGGCCCATACCCTTTGCAGTATCCAGTGCCTTTAGGCGTTTCTTGATATCACGCGGAGTGAATCGAATTGGCTGAAGTCTGGCATTTGTGATGCTGGGGACTTCAGGAGGAGGCCGAGATGGATCATCAACTCGGCACTTCTGGCTGAAGATTGTTGCAAATGCTTCAGCCTTATCTTTCGCACTGATGTGCTGGGCTCCCCCATCATTGAGGATGGGGATATTTGTGGAGCCACCTTCTCCAGTTAATTGTTTAATTGTCCACCATCATTCACGGCTGGATGTGGCAGGACTGCAGAGCTTAGATCTGATCCGTTGGTTATGGGATCGCTTAGCTCTGTCTATCGCATGCTGCTTACACAGTTTGGCATGCAGATAGTCCTGGGTTGTAGCTTCACCAGGTTGACACCTAATTTTGAGGTATGCCTTGTGCTGCTCCTGGGATGCCCTCCTGCACTCTTCATTGAACCAGGGTTGGTCTCCTGGCTTGACGGTAATGGTGGAATGGGGGATATGCCGGGCCATGAGGTTACAGATTGTGGTTGAGTACAATTCTGCTGCTGCTGATGGCCCACAGCGCCTCATGGATGCCCAGTTTTGCATTGCTAGACCTGTTCAAAATCTATCCCATTTAGCACGGTGGTCGTGCCACACAACATGGCGGAGAGCATCCTCAATGTGAAGGCGGGACTTTGTCTCCACAATGACTGTGCGGTGGTCACTCCTACCAATAATGTCATGGACAGATGCATCTGTGGCAGGCAGATTGGTGAGGGCGGGGTCAAGCATGTTTTCCCCTCTTGTTGGTTCCCTCACCACCTGCCGCATACCCAGTCTAGCAGATATGTCCTTTAGGACTCGGCCAGCTCGGTCAGTAGTGGTGCTACCGAGCCACTCTTGGTGATGGACATTGAAGTCACACACCCAGAGTACATTCTGCACCCTTGCCACCCTCAGTGTTTCCTCCAAGTGCTGTTCAACATGGAGGAGTACTGAGCCATCAGCTGAGGGAGGGCGGTAGGTGGTAATCAGCAGGAGGTTACCTTGCCCATGTTTGACCTGATGCCATGAGACTTCATGGGGTCCGGCGTCGATGTTGAGGACTCCCACGGCAACTTCCTCCCTACTGTATACCACTGTGCCGCCACCTCTGGTGGGTCTGTCTTGCCGGTGGGACAGGACATACCCGGGGATGGTGATGGCAGTGTCTGGGACATTGTAAGGTACGATTCGGTTAGTATGACTCTGTCAGGCTGTTGCTTGGCTAGTCTGTGGGACAGCTCTCCCAACTTTTGCACAAGCCCCCAGATGTTAGTAAGGAGGACTTTGCAGGGTCGACAGGGCTGGGTTTGCTGTTGTCGTTTCCGGTGCCTGGGTCGATGCCGGGTGGTCCGTCCGGTTTCATTCATTTTTATTGACTTCGTAGCGGTTAGGTACAACTGAGTGGCTTGCTAGGCCATTTCAGAGGGCATGTCAGAGCTAACCACATCACTGTGGGGCTGGAGTCACATGTCGGCCAGACCAGGTAAGGACGGCAGATTTCCTTCCCTAACAGACATTAGTGAATCAGATGGGTTTTTACAACAATCGACAATGGTTTCATGGCCATCATTAGACTAGCTTTTTTTTTTGTGGGACAATCTTTATAAAGTGTGATTGGATCCCTGTTCCTGTTTGTTCCTTCTGTAGAATTTCAACGCCTCCGAGTACAACTGTGAAGGGGTGAAGTGCGTCTTCTACAAATACAATGACGAGGGAATCTTGCAGCGCAACCTCTTCAACCTACAGATCTACAACGTTATTGGCTTCCTGTGGTGCATGAACTTTGTCATTGCCCTGGGTCAGTGTACTCTGGCTGGGGCCTTTGCCTCCTACTACTGGGCCTTCAAGAAACCCAAAGACATTCCCTATTTTGCTGTTTCCAGTGCCTTCATTCGGAGTCTCAGGTGAGCTCCTCCGTTCCTTTTGAATATCTAGCCTGGTCAATATCTAGAATTGTGACAGATTTTAGAAACGGCCCATTTGACCCAACTGGTACAGGTCGAAGGATAGAAGGGTTTATTCAGATTTGGAAAGGAATTGATCAAAATGTTTTCCTTTGGTGCGGGAGTTGAGGTCAATGGGACATAAACTCAAAGTCCGAGCCAGGCCATTCAGCAGGGATGTTGGGGAACACTTCTTCGCACAAAGGCTGGGAGAAGGGTGGAATTCTCTCCCATTAAAAAGCAGGAGCTGGAGTTCAATCAATCAATCATTTTACTTCTGAGATTGAGTGTTTTTTTTGCTGGACAAGTGTATCGAGGAATGTGGAGCCAAGGCAGGTGAATGGAATAAATCAGGTATTGTCTAACTGGTGGATCATCTTTAATGTAATAAAACATCACAAGACACTTCACAGGAGCTTTTTAAAGCAAAATTTGACACTGAGCCACATAAGGAGCTCTTAGGGCAGGTGGCCAAAAGCTTGGTCAAAGAGGTAGGTTTTAAGGAGTGTCTTAGAGTCATGTACGGTACAGAGGAGGCCATTCAGCCTATCTAGTCTGTGCCAGCTCTGCACAGAGCTATCCAGTCGGTCCCACTACCCCGCTCAATCCCCGTAAACCTGCAAGTCTATTTTCTTCCTTCTTCTTGAAGTTGGGATGGAAAGTGAGGTAGAGAGTCGGAGAGGTTTCGGGAAGGAATTCCAAAGCTTCGGACCCAGGCAGCTGAAGGCGTGGTAGCTGATGGTGGAATGATTAAAATCAGGAATGCTCAAGGCCAGAATTAGATGAGTGCAGACCACCTGGAGGGTTGTAGGGCTGGAGGGACCTCCACAAGCCTCCTCTCGTCTGGCTTCATCTCGCCTTCTATTGGTTCACCTCCCGAGTCCTTTCTAGAGAATAGCGTCCCGGCTATTTGAAGCAGAAGGAACCATGATCCAACCTTGCCTAAAATCCATATTCCCGATATCCAGCAGGAATTGCAGGAATAGTGAGTAGGAACCACTAATATTTCCCCTTAGCCTCAGCGTTTCTGGCCAGTGCAGCCTGGAATCTCCTGGGCTCCGTGGCTTGGTGTTACATGAGGGTTCGATGTGTCTCACGGGGACCATCAAGCGAGCTAGAGATGCAGTTTAAAATGTACGTGTGCGGAGAACATACCTTGCACGCAGGCTGTGAGTAAACCTGTACGTGGGTTTGACGTTGTTGACTACTTGCATGTCTCTAGGTATCACACTGGTTCATTAGCTTTTGGAGCCCTGATCCTGACCATCATTCAGCTCATAAGAATTATCCTGGAGTACTTGGACCACAAGCTGAAAAGTAAGAGCCGCAAACTCAGAACTTTGTTTTTTTGCCTGACGCACATTGAGTTGGGGGGAGAATGTGTGTTTAAGAATCTGCACTGCTGATAACTGGAGACTGTGATAGTGCAATGGGAAACCAGTCTAGTTAGAGACTTGCGTGAGTTCTTCTGTTGAGCCTGTTTTCACATGCATGGACGTTTGCTGTACTTGTAATTTATGTTCGACTGAGACATCTTGCAACCTGGTGGAACTAGTTGCCTTGGGGACATTTCAGGGTCTGCTGTGTATTTGTGAGGACCAATAATTTCAGGGGGATCCAGCTCAGAGTGGGTTGGGAGTTTGCAAGTTCTCCCTGTGACAGCGTGGGTTTCCTGCGGGTGCTCCGGTTTCCTCCCACATGCCAAAGACTTGTGGGTTGATTGGTAAATTGGTCATTGTAAAAATTGCCCCTAGTGTGGGTAGGTGGTAGGAGAATTGCGGGAAGGTGGGGATGTGAGAGGGAAAAATGGGATTAATATAGGATTAGTATAAATGGGTGGTTAATGGTCAGCATGGACCCGATGGGCCGAAGGGCCTGCTTCGGTGCTGTATCTCTCTATGACTATGACTATGACTCTACGAGTCACTTTATAATCAAGCTTGTGGCTGGTTAGAGTGAAACCTAATGGCATTTTACCAAGGAGGAGACTTAATGGCATCATAAGCCAACATTGATGAGGAGAGAAGATTGAAAGGTGATTTGATCAAGGTATTCAAAACTGAGGGGACTGGACAGAGTGGCTGGGGAGAAATTCTTCCCATTGGCGGAATGATCCAGAACCAGAGGACACTGAAGTAAGGTGATTGGCAAAAGAAGCAATGGTGACAGCAACAACAACTTAGATTTATATAAACATAGAAAATAGGAGCAGGAGTAGGCCATTCGGCCCTTCGAGCCTACTCTGCCATTCATTATGATCATGGCTGATCATCCAACTCAGTAACCTGTTCCCGCTTTCCCCCCCATATCCTTTGATCCCTTTAAACCCAAGAGCAAAATCTAACTCCTTCTTGAAAATATACAATGTTTTGGCCTCAACTGCTTTCTGTGGTGGCGAATTCCACAAGCTCACCACTCTCTGGGTGAAGAAATCTCTCCTCATCTCAGTCCTGAAAGGTTTACCTGTATCCTTAGACTATGACCCCTGGTTCTGGACTCCCCCACCATCCGGAACATCCTTCCTGCATCTACCCTGTCAAGTCCTGTTAAAATTTATAGGTTTCTATGAGATTCCCCCCTCACTGTTCTGAACTCCAGCGAATATAATCCTAACCGACTCAATCTCTCCTCATACGTCAGATCCGCCATCCCAGGAATCAGTCTGGTAAACCTTCACTGCACTCCCTCGATAGCAAGAACATCCTTCCTCAGATAAGGAGACCAAAACTGCACACAATATTCCAGGTGTGGCCTCACCAAGGTCCTGTATAATTGCAGCAAGACATCCCTGCTCCTGTACTCGAATCCTCTCGCTATGAAGGCCAACATACCATTTGCCCTTATTACCACCTGTTGGACCTGCATGCTTACCTTCAGCAACTTGTGTACGAGAACACCCAGGTCTTGCTGCATATTCCCCTCTCTCAGTTTATAGTCGTTCAGATAATAATCTGCCTTCCTTTAACGTAATAAAACAAAGTTAGACACCGAGCCGCATAAGGAGATATTAAATCAGGTGACCAAAAGCTTGGTCAAAGAGGTAGGTTTCAAGGAGTGTCCTAAAGGAGGAAAGTGAGGTGGAGAGGTTTAGGGAGGGAATTCCAAAGCTCGGGAAACAGGCAGCTGAAGGCACAGCCACCAATGGTGGAGGAATTAAAATCAGGGACAGTCAAGAGGCCTGAATTAGAGAGCTCAGAGATCTCGGAGGGGTGTAGGAGCTGGAGGAGGTTACAGAGATAGGGAGGGGCAGGTCCACGGAGAGATTTGAAAACAAGGATGAGAGTTTTAAAAGTGAGTGCAGGGGTGATAGGTGAATGGGATTTGGTGTGAGTTAAGACATGGACAGCCGAGCTGATTTCAGATTTACAGAGGGTAGAATATATAAGAGACCAGCCAGCAGCGAGTTTGAACAGTTAAGTCGAGAGGTAACAAAGACATGAATGAGGATTTCAGCAACAGATGAGCTAAGACAGGGGCGAAGCCGGTTGATGTTACGGAGGTAGAACAGGCAGTCTCAGTAATGTTATGAATATGAGGCTGGAAGCTCATCTCAGAGTCAAATGTGACACCACGTTTGTGAGCAGACTGGCTTAACCTCAGTGCTGCCAGGGAGAAGGATGGAGTCAGGGAACGGAGTTTGAGGTGGGGACCGAAAACAATGGCTTAAAGTCTTCCCGATATTTAATTGGAGGAAATGGAGGAAAAACCTTTTCACGCAGCGAGTGGTTAGGATCTGGAATGCAATGCCTGAGAGTGTGGTGGAGGCAGATTCAATCGAGGCTTTCAAAAGAGAGTTGGATAATTATCTGAAGAGCTATGGGGAAAAGGGCAAGGGGTGGGACTAGGTGTGTCACTCTTGCAGAGAGCTGGCACGGCCATGATGGGCCGAATGGGACCTGGGGACTGGAGTGGGCCACTCAGCCCCTTGAAACTGCTCTGCCATTCCATTAGATGATGGCTTATCCCTATCTTCCCTTCATATCCCGTCAAGATCCAGGGAAGACAGTCCCAGTGGGCCGGCCAGAGGGGGTTCCCCTCCGACTCACGGCCCCTGAATTATTAATTTACTTGCCTGGAGGCTCCCCAGAGTTCTCTGAGCAGCCTCCACCTCTCCCAGAGTGGCTGCTGAAGCTTCACGTTTGTCCAGCAGCATCAGGGACTCATCCGTCATCTTTAATAGGAGGCTGCCTGCAGGAAAAAAAATCACCGTCCGACTGTCGGCAAGTGCGGACTCAGAACCTGAATTTCACCCCAACATCAGGGTCCCAAAACCCATGCGCTAGAATTTCCCTACCAGAATAAATAACTTCTCTTTCTATCTGCCCTACTGAACCCTTGAATCAACCCTTGATCCTCTATGAACAAGGGGTTACAAGCCAAATCCATGTACCCAATTCTCAGCACTTTGAGCTGTCAGTGCGAGAAGTGTCTGTCCTGTCCGAGGCTGAGCGATCGGGAGCCACGTTACAAAGTGCTCTTGTTACACGGTGTTGGGTCAAAGTCAGGCCGAAGGGAAGCCTGTGCGGGTGAATGGGAACTGACCTGCTGGCAGCCGAACTCTCCCTGGCATATAAAATCAGGGCGCAGGGAAGCAATTAACGCCTGAAGCCGTTTTCCAGAAGGCACCGTTCGAGTGACAACTCCCAGGGTTCACGGTCTAATAGAAATGTGGAGTGCAGCTCAAAAGGAGACCGTTCGGCCCATCGTATCCATTCTGGCACTTTTGAAAGAGCTATCCATTAATCCCATAGCCCTGCAATTGTGTTCTTTTACATTTATCCAGTTGTATTTTGAAAGTTACTATCGAATCCGCTTCCACAGCCCTTTCAGGCAGCGCGTTCCAGATCATTAAAAAAAAATGATTTCCTAATCTCCGGCCCACCTCTTTTAATCAGTTATCTTAAACCTGTGTCCTCTGGTTACCACCATTGACGACAGTCTGAGTTTCTCTACTCTGTTAAAAGTCTGTCCTCATTCTCTGATTGTAAAGTATTTGTGGATTCCCCGATATAACATTGCCCTCTGTGTGTGTCTCTCTGTCTCTCACAGATGTTCATAACCCTTTGACCAAATTCCTGATGTGTTGTCTCAAATGCTGCTTCTGGTGCCTAGAGAAATTCATCAAGTTTTTAAACCGGAATGCCTACATTATGGTGAGGAGTTGCTCTGCTGACATCTACAGTAAATAACCTCACTTACCCAAATGGTCTCCGCATGAATCACAACTTTCCTTTCTGTCCAATTATAGATCGCTGTGTACGGTAAAAATTTCTGCGTGTCAGCCAAAAATGCATTCAAGCTGTTAATGAGGAATGTGGTCAGGTAGGTAAACGGTCATGATATCTGACTCAGTGTCGCGGTTTACGCCCGGTGCCTCATCGCAGCTGGTAGGGTCGGCGGTCACCTCACCTCCTCGCTGCCCCGCTACGTTGTCCAGGGGAGGGTGAGAGGTTGTTTCTGCTGGTCGGGGAAAACAGAACACGGGGGCACAGTCTCAGGATAAGGGGGCGATCATTTAGGACTGAGATGAGGAGAAGTTTCTTCGCTCAAAGGGTTGTGAATCTTTGGACTTCTCTACCCGAGTGGATGCTCCATCGTTGAATAACTTTAAGACTGAGATAGACAGATTTTCAGTGTCTCAGAGATAAGGAGAGCGAGCGGAAAGTGGAGTTGAAGCCTAAGAATGTCCATGATTGTATTGAATGGCGGAACAGTCTCGATGGGCCCAGTGGTCTACTCCTGCTCCGACTTGTTTTTATTACAATTTTCATGGGATGTGCCAATGTCAGCATTTGTTGCCCATCCCCATTTGCCCTTGACAACTGAGTGGCTTGCTCGGCCATTTCAGAGGGCATTTAAGAGTCAACCACATTGTTGTGGGTCTGGACTCACATGTAGGCCAGACCAGGTAAGGACGGCAGATTTCCTTCTCTGCAGGACATCAGTGAACCAGATGGGTTTTTACAACAACCGATGATTAGATTCATGGCACCATTACCGAGACTAGCTTTCAAATCCAGATTTTTATTATTAATTGAATTTAAATTTCACCCGCTGCTGTGGTGAGATTTGAACCCATGTGCCCCAGGGCATTAACCTGGACCTCCTGATATTAGTTCAGTGGCATTATCACTACACTACCATCTTCCTTCACTTCTTATGGGTGTAAGGTAGTGAGATTCCACCACCCACCACTCCCCAACCCCACCCCCCCACAACCAGTCTCTGTCTCTATCCCATCCCTCTGCCCATTATCCTCCTCCTGCCCCACTCTCTGTCTCTATCCCATCCCTCTGCCCATTATCCTCCTCCTGCCCCCACTCCCTGTCTCTATCCCATCCCTCTGCCCATCCCTCTGCCCATTATCCTCCTCCTGCCCCCACTCTCTGTCTCTATCACATCCCTCTGCCCATTACCCTCCTCCTGCCCCCACTCTCTGTCTCTATCCCATCCCTCTGCCCATTATCCTCCTCCTGCCCCCACTCTCTGTCTCTATCCCATCCCTCTACCCATTACCCTCCTCCTGCACCCACTCTCTGTCTCTATCCCATCCCTCTGCCCATTACCCTCCCTCTGCCCCCATTCTCTGTCTCTATCCCATCCCTCTGCCCATTACCCTACACCTGCACCCACTCTCTGTCTCTATCCCATCCCTCTGCCCATTACCCTCCTCCTGCCCCCACTCTCTGTCTCTATCCCATCCCTCTGCCCATTACCCTCCTCCTGCCCCCACTCTCTGTCTCTATCCCATCCCTCTGCCCATTACCCTCCTCCTGCCCCCACTCTCTGTCTCTATCCCATCCCTCTGCCCATTATCCTCCCCCTGCCCCCACTCTCTGTCTCTATCCCATCCCTCTGCCCATTACCCTCCTCCTGCCCCCACTCTCTGTCTCTATCCCATCCCTCTGCCCATTACCCTCCCCCTGCCCCCACTCCCTGTCTCTATCCCATCCCTCTGCCCATTACCCTCCTCCTGCCCCATTCTCTGTCTCTATCCCATCCCTCTGCCCATTATCCTACCCTCTCCCTGCCCCCACTCTCTGTCTCTATCCCATCCCTCTGCCCATTACCCTCCCCCTGCCCCCACTCCCTGTCTCTATCCCATCCCTCTGCCCATTACCCTCCTCCTGCCCCATTCTCTGTCTCTATCCCATCCCTCTGCCCATTATCCTACCCTCTCCCTGCCCCCACTCTCTGTCTCTATCCCATCCCTCTGCCCATTACCCTCCTCCTGCCCCCACTCTCTGTCTCTATCCCATCCCTCTGCCCATTATCCTCCCCCTGCCCCCACTCTCTGTCTCTATCCCATCCCTCTGCCCATTACCCTCCTCCTGCCCCCACTCTCTGTCTCCATCCCATCCCTCTGCCCATTATCCTCCCCCTGCCCCCACTCTCTGTCTCCATCCCATCCCTCTGCCCACTATCCTCCCCCTGCCCCCACTCTCTGTCTCCATCCCATCCCTCTGCCCATTATCCTCCCCCTGCCCCCACTCTCTGTCTCCATCCCATCCCTCTGCCCATTATCCTCCCCCTGCCCCCACTCTCTGTCTCCATCCCATCACTCTGCCCATTACCCTCCTCCTGCCCCACTCTCTGTCTCTATCCCATCCCTCTGCCCAAGCCCCCACTACTGCCACCTTTCCCCGAGCTTCCTCCTTGCTCTGGGTGCAGTTTAATTCCTGCCTGTTGCCTCTAACTAATGCTTGTGAACTATCTTCACCTGAAGAGGAGGAGAAAGGGGTCTTTTTTTGGTGGGGGGAGCGGTGAGTGGTGGTTTTGTTGGCTAAGTGCTGGATTTTGATTGGGTGGCGAAGGAGGGGCAGTAACCAGAGGGCACAGATGATGGGCCATGGGCAGAAGAACCAGTAGGGATGATGTTGAGATGATTCTTTTGACCCACTGAGTTGTTGGGGTCTGGAATGCGCTGCTTGGAAGGGCAGTGGAAGCAGATTCAATAACTTTCAAAAGGGAATTGGATAACTAACTGACTCCATTTCCACTAACTCCCACTCCTCCTACTCCCCTCTCTCCTCTCCTTTCTATTCCTCAGGACCTGGCGGGGTTGGGTACGGAGGGGTTGGCCGCAGGGTCCCTGTACCTGGGCAGGTGAGCTGATGATATCCCGATGTAACAGGACAATGTGGGTAAAACCCTCCTTGTTTCCTTGCCCTCAGAGTGGTGGTACTGGATAAGATTACAGACTTGCTGTTGTTTTTCGGGAAGCTGTTGGTTGTCGGTGGCGTGGGTAAGTAGACTGAGTGACTGGGAGTTCGATATTTGATCAGATCCATCATGACCTGGGAGTTAAAGGAAAGGCCAGCAAAGCAGATTCTGATTGGGTTAATCGTACTTCTTAAAATCCCAGAATGTTGTCCTTGAAATTCAGCGGGTGTTGAATTAGAGACTGGCTTGAAGGAAGTAGTGTGAATGGGGTCAACACACTGAAGGATAGAAGGGTTTTTATAGGATTTATTAAGTAATTGATCAGAAATAGATAAAGAGAAATGATTTCCGCTGGAGTTGAGGACAAGGGGGCAGAACCTTAAAAAAAATCAGTCAGTCCATTCAGGAGGGGAATTAGGAAAACCGTCTTCACACTCCGGCTGGGAAAAGTGTGGAACTCAGTCCCGAGAAAAGCAGTAGACGCTCACTCAGTCAATCAATCAATCAATCATTTTCAATCTGAGACAAGACTGTTGAGGAATATAGAGCTAAGGCAGGTGGATGGAGGTTGGGATATATATCAGACATGAACTCACACAATGGTCAAATAACATCTTATATTCATAATAAGGAGGAGATTACAGAGATAGGGAGGGACGAGGCATGGAGAGACTTGAAAACAAGGATGAGAATTTTAAATTTAAGATGTTGCTTGACCGGGAGCCAATGTAGGTCTGTGAGTGCAGGGGTGATAGGGGAACGGGACTTGGTGTGTGTTAATGTAGGTCAGTGAGTACAGGGGGTGATAGGGGAACGGGACTTGGTGTGTGTTAATGTAGGTCAGTGAGTACAGGGGGTGATAGGGGAACGGGACTTGGTGTGTGTTAATGTAGGTCAGTGAGTACAGGGGGTGATAGGGGAACGGGACTTGGTGTGTGTTAATGTAGGTCAGTGAGTACAGGGGGTGATAGGGGAACGGGACTTGGTGTGTGTTAATGTAGGTCAGTGAGTACAGGGGATGATAGGGGAACGGGACTTGGTGTGTGTTAATGTAGGTCAGTGAGTACAGGGGGTGATAGGGGAACGGGACTTGGTGTGTGTTAATGTAGGTCAGTGAGTACAGGGGGTGATAGGGGAACGGGACTTGGTGTGAGTTGGGACACGGACTGCAGAGCTTCAGATGATCTCATGTTTATGGAGAAGCAGAATGGCCGTCTCCTGTTCCTGTGTTTCTGTATTTGGAAGGGAATGTGGAAAAGGGGTTAGGCAGGATCTGTTGGAGGTTGGGAGCTAAGGGGAATTGGGACAGATGTGTTGAATGTTGTGGGATATGAGAGCTGAGGAATTCTATAGGAGGAATTCAGGATATGATCATAGTTGTGGAAGATTTATGATGATGGAGGAGGAGTGGCGAAGACTTCAGGTGGGACACAATCGGATTGGGAATAACGGAACCTGGAGAATACTGATCGTACTTGCATATTAGCGATTCCTGCTTCTGACTAATTGAGTTGTCAATGAGCGGAATTCACCAAAGCTTGTCTTGTTCACAGTATAAATCTGAGGTCTTTGTGTTTCTGAAATGATGCTATTTCATTTTGAAGCTACAATAAATTCTTTTCCCATGTTTTTCATTTTCCAGGTGTTTTGGCATTTTTCTTCTTCACTGGGCGGATAAAAATTCCCGATCCGACATTCCAGGCTCCCACGCTGAACTACTACTGGCTGCCCATATTGGTATGAGAAAAAAACACAAGCTGCCGATAGTTTGATCGAAGTGGGGATAGAGCCCTGGTAAATTGGAGGATATTAAAGGAAGGGGAATTGGGGTATATCAGGAATAAAAGAATGACTAGAGATAGGTTAGGGCCAATCAAGGATAGTAGTGGGAAGTTGTGTGTGGAATCAGAGGAGATGGGGGAAGCGTTAAATGAATATTTTTCGTCAGTATTTACAGTAGAGAAAGAAAATGTTGTCAAGGAGAATACTGAGATACAGACTACTAGGCTAGATGGGATTGAGGTTCACAAGGAGGAGGTGTTAGCAATTTTGGAAAGTGTGAAAATAGATAAGTCCCCTGGGCCAGATGGGATTTATCCTAGGATTCTCTGGGAAGCCAGGGAGGAGATTGCAGAGCCTTTGTCCTTGATTTTTATGTCGTCATTGTCGACAGGAATAGTGCCGGAAGACTGGATGATAGCAAATGTTGTCCCCTTGTTCAAGAAGGGGAGTAGAGACAGCCCTGGTAATTATAGACCTGTGAGCCTTACTTCGGTTGTGGGTAAAATGTTGGAAAAGGTTATAAGAGATAGGATTTATAATCATCTTGAAAAGAATAAGTTCATTAGAGATAGTCAGCACGGTTTTGTGAAGGGTAGGTCGTGCCTCACAAACCTTATTGAGTTTTTTGACAAGGTGACCAAACAGGTGGATGAGGGTAAAGCCGTGGATGTGGTCTATATGGATTTCAGTAAGGCGTTTGATAAAGTTCCCCAAGGTCGGCTATTGCAGAAAATACGGAAGTATGGGATTGAAGGTGAATTAGTGCTTTGGATCAGAAATTGGCTAGCTGAAAGAAGACAGAGGGTGGTGGTTGATGGTAAATGTTCATCCTGGAGTATAGTTTCTAGTGGTGTACCGCAAAGATCTGTTTTGGAGCCACTGCTGTTTGTCATTTTTATAAATGACCTGGATGAGGGTGTAGAAGGGTGGGTTAGTAAATTTGCGGATGACACGAAGGTCGGTGGAGTTGTGGATAGTGCCGAAGGATGTTGTCGGGTACAGAGAGACATAGATAGGCTGCAGAGCTGGGCTGAGGGATGGCAAATGGAGTTTAATGCGGAAAAGTGTGAGGTGATTCACTTTGGAAGGAGTAACAGGATTGCAGAATACTGGGCTAATGGGAAGATTCTTGGTAGTGTAGATGAACAGAGAGATCTTGGTATCCAGGTACATAAATCCCTGAAAGTTGCCACCCAGGTTGATAGAGCTGTTAAGAAGGCATATGGTGTGTTAGCTTTTATTAGTAGGGGGATCGAGTTTCGGAGCCACGAGGTCATGCTGCAGCTGTACAGAACTCTGGTGCGGCCGCACCTGGAGTATTGCATGCAGTTCTGGTCACCGCATTATAGAAAGGATGTGGAAGCTTTGGAAAAGGTGCAGAGGAGATTTACTAGGATGTTGCCTGGTATGGAGGGAAGGTCTTACGAGGAAAGGCTGAGGGACTTCAGGTTGTTTTCGTTAGAGAGAAGGAGGAGAAGAGGTGACTTAATAGAGACATATAAGATAATCAGAGGGTTGGACAGGGTGGATAGTGAGAGCCTTTTTCCTCGGATGGCGATGGCAAACACGAGGGGACATAGCTTTAAGTTGAGGGGTGATAGATATAGGACAGATGTCAGAGGTAGTTTCTTTACACAGAGAGTAGTAGGGGCGTGGAATGCCCTGCCTGCAACAGTAGTAGACTCGCCAACTTTAAGGGCATTTAAGTGGTCATTGGATAGACATATGGATGAAAATGGAATAGTGTAGGTCAGATGGTTTCACAGGTCGGCGCAACATCGAGGGCTGAAGGGCCTGTACTGCGCTGTAATGTTCTATGTTCTATGTTCTAAGATTCGGGAATTGGGTGGAGAAGGACTAAATGGGGTTGATGAATACTCTGGGAATCCGTGTTCATGAGCCAGTTAAATTACGTTGGACCTGTTGGTCAGAAAGATTTATGAGTCTCAATGCCAGTGGCACCGGGTACAGGATGAATCAGGCAAGTTGGGAAGGCTCTGCGGAGATGGTGGCATAGTGTTAATGTCTCTGAGTTAGTAACGCAGAGACGAAGGCTAATCCCTGGGGGAGTCGGGGTGGGGGGGGGGGCTGCTGGTTCAGATTCCAGCTGGTGGAATTAACATTGAATTCATAAAAAACAATCTGGAATTGAAAACTAGTCTGTTTCATGGCACCATTGCTGTCATCGATTGTTGTAAAAACCCATCTGGTTCATTAAATTGTGAAGGACAATTAAAAATGGGCAACAAATGCTAGTCTTGCCAGTGATGCCCACATCCCATGAAAGAATTCCAGTTTCCTGTAATCCCCCTTATCCTGGCTGGAGAGTGTACGGCAAACCTGCGTCGTGTTGTTCAATAGCCCTGCCAATCCTTCACCCAAAACCTGTAGGGGAGGTAAATTCTTCCCTGTGTGTCCAGTAGCAGTCAGCCTATAGCTTCACGATGGGCGGAGAACGTGAGATGGTTTAACGAGAGTTTCTTTGTGACTTGTTCTGCAGACTCTGGTGGTTGGATCCTACATGATTGCCCACGGTTTCTTCAGTGTTTACAACATGTGTGTTGACACCCTATTCCTCTGCTTCCGTAAGTATTCCGGAGTTTTGGTACGCTGTCCCCTTTCCTATTATTCGGCTGTTCAGAGAGGAATTAGGTTCTGGTGGCAATGGATGGGAGTGAGGGTGGAGTGGAAACACCAGGGACTGTCTTGTCTGGGGATAGTGGATGGGAGTGAGGGGGAGTGGAAACACTAGGGACTGTCTTGTCTGGATAGTGGATGGGAGTGAGGGGGAGTGGAAACACTAGGGACTGTCTTGTCTGGATAGTGGATGGGAGTGAGGGGGAGTGGAAACACCAGGGACTGTCTTGTCTGGATAGTGGATGGGAGTGAGGGGGAGTGGAAACACCAGGGACTGTCTTGTCTGGATAGTGGATGGGAGTGAGGGGTAGTGGAAACACCAGGGACTGTCTTGTCTGGGGATAGTGGATGGGAGTGAGGGGGAGTGAAAACACCAGGGACTGTCTTGTCTGGATAGTGGATGGGAGTGAGGGGTAGTGGAAACACCAGGGACTGTCTTGTCTGGACAGTGGATGGGAGTGAGGGGGAGTGGAAACACCAGGGACTGTCTTGTCTGGACAGTGGATGGGAGTGAGGGGGAGTGGAAACACCAGGGACTGTCTTGTCTGGATAGTGGATGGGAGTGAGGGGTAGTGGAAACACCAGGGACTGTCTTGTCTGGGGATAGTGGATGGGAGTGAGGGGGAGTGAAAACACCAGGGACTGTCTTGTCTGGATAGTGGATGGGAGTGAGTGGGAGTGGAAACACCAGGGACTGTCTTGTCTGGACAGTGGATGGGAGTGAGGGGGAGTGGAAACACCAGGGACTGTCTTGTCTGGACAGTGGATGGGAGTGAGGGGTAGTGGATGGGAGTGAGGGGGAGTGGAAACACCAGGGACTGTCTTGTCTGGGGATAGTGGATGGGAGTGAGGGGGAGTGGAAACACTCGGGGCTGTCTTGTCTGGGGATAGTGGATGGGAGTGAGGGTGAGTGGAAACACTCGGGGCTGTCTTGTCTGGGGATAGTGGATGGGAGTGAGGGTGAGTGGAAACACCAGGGACTGTCTTGTCTGGGGATAGTGGATGGAAGTGAGGGGGAGTGGAAACACCAGGGACTGTCTTGTCTGGATAGTGGATGGGAGTGAGGGGGAGTGGAAACACCAGGTACTGTCTTGTCTGGGGATAGTGGATGGAAGTGAGGGGGAGTGGAAACACCAGGGACTGTCTTGTCTGGTGATAGTGGATGGGAGTGAGGGGGAGTGGAAACACCAGGGACTGTCTTGTCTGGGGATAGTGGATGGGAGTGAGGGGGGTGTGGAAACACCAGGGACTGTCTTGTCTGGATAGTGGATGGAAGTGAGGGGGAGTGGAAACACCAGGGACTGTCTTGTCTGGTGATAGTGGATGGGAGTGAGGGGGAGTGGAAACACCAGGGACTGTCTTGTCTGGATAGTGGATGGGAGTGAGGGGGGTGTGGAAACACCAGGGACTGTCTTGTCTGGGGATAGTGGATGTGAGTGAGGGGGAGTGGAAACACCAGGGACTGTCTTGTCTGGTGATAGTGGATGGGAGTGAGGGGTAGTGGAAACACCAGGGACTGTCTTGTCTGGTGATAGTGGATGGGAGTGAGGGGGAGTGGAAACACCAGGGACTGTCTTGTCTGGATAGTGGATGGGAGTGAGGGGGGTGTGGAAACACCAGGGACTGTCTTGTCTGGGGATAGTGGATGTGAGTGAGGGGGGTGTGGAAACACCAGGGACTGTCTTGTCTGGGGATAGTGGATGGGAGTGAGCGTGAGTGGAAACACCAGGGGCTGTCTTGTCTGGGAATAGTGGATGGGAGTGAGGGTGAGTGGAAACACCAGGTACTGTCTTGTCTGGGGATAGTGGATGGAAGTGAGGGGTAGTGGAAACACCAGGGACTGTCTTGTCTGGTGATAGTGGATGGGAGTGAGGGGGAGTGGAAACACCAGGGACTGTCTTGTCTGGATAGTGGATGGGAGTGAGGGGGGTGTGGAAACACCAGGGACTGTCTTGTCTGGGGATAGTGGATGTGAGTGAGGGGGGTGTGGAAACACCAGGGACTGTCTTGTCTGGGGATAGTGGATGGGAGTGAGCGTGAGTGGAAACACCAGGGGCTGTCTTGTCTGGGAATAGTGGATGGGAGTGAGGGGGAGTGGAAACACCAGGGACTGTCTTGTCTGGTGATAGTGGATGGGAGTGAGGGTGAGTGGAAACACCAGGGACTGTCTTGTCTGGATAGTGGATGGGAGTGAGGGGGAGTGGAAACACCAGGGACTGTCTTGTCTGGATAGTGGATGGGAGTGAGCGTGAGTGGAAACACCAGGGACTGTCTTGTCTGGATAGTGGATGGGAGTGAGGGTGAGTGGAAACACCAGGGACTGTCTTGTCTGGTGATAGTGGATGGGAGTGAGGGGTAGTGGATGGGAGTGAGCGTGAGTGGAAACACCAGGGGCTGTCTTGTCTGGGAATAGTGGATGGGAGTGAGGGGGAGTGGAAACACCAGGGACTGTCTTGTCTGGGAATAGTGGATGGGAGTGAGGGGTAGTGGATGGGAGTGAGCGTGAGTGGAAACACCAGGGACTGTCTTGTCTGGTGATAGTGGATGGGAGTGAGGGTGAGTGGAAACACCAGGGACTGTCTTGTCTGGATAGTGGATGGGAGTGAGGGGTAGTGGATGGGAGTGAGCGTGAGTGGAAACACCAGGGACATTCTTGTCTGGTGATAGTGGATGGGAGTGAGGGTGAGTGGAAACACCAGGGACTGTCTTGTCTGGATAGTGGATGGGAGTGAGGGGTAGTGGATGGGAGTGAGGGTGAGTGGAAACACCAGGGACTGTCTTGTCTGGTGATAGTGGATGGGAGTGAGGGGGAGTGGAAACACCAGGGACTGTCTTGTCTGGTGATAGTGGATGGGAGTGAGGGGGAGTGGAAACACCAGGGACTGTCTTGTCTGGTGATAGTGGATGGGAGTGAGGGGGAGTGGAAACACCAGGGACTGTCTTGTCTGGTGATAGTGGATGGGAGTGAGGGGGAGTGGAAACACCAGGGACTGTCTTGTCTGGTGATAGTGGATGGGAGTGAGGGGGAGTGGAAACACCAGGGACTGTCTTGTCTGGATAGTGGATGGGAGTGAGGGGGAGTGGAAACACCAGGGACTGTCTTGTCTGGACAGTGGATGGGAGTGAGGGGGAGTGGAAACACCAGGGACTGTCTTGTCTGGTGATAGTGGATGGGAGTGAGGGGGAGTGGATACACCAGGGACTGTCCTGTCTGGATAGTGGATGGGAGTGAGGGGGAGTGGAAACACCAGGGACTGTCTTGTCTGGATAGTGGATGGGAGTGAGGGGGAGTGGAAACACCAGGGACTGTCTTGTCTGGACAGTGGATGGGAGTGAGGGGGAGTGGAAACACCAGGGACTGTCTTGTCTGGTGATAGTGGATGGGAGTGAGGGGGAGTGGATACACCAGGGACTGTCCTGTCTGGATAGTGGATGGGAGTGAGGGGGAGTGGAAACACCAGGGACTGTCTTGTCTGGTGATAGTGGATGGGAGTGAGGGTGAGTGGAAACACCAGGGACTGTCTTGTCTGGTGATAGTGGATGGGAGTGAGGGGTAGTGGATGGGAGTGAGCGTGAGTGGAAACACCAGGGGCTGTCTTGTCTGGGAATAGTGGATGGGAGTGAGGGGGAGTGGAAACACCAGGGACTGTCTTGTCTGGGAATAGTGGATGGGAGTGAGGGGTAGTGGATGGGAGTGAGCGTGAGTGGAAACACCAGGGACTGTCTTGTCTGGTGATAGTGGATGGGAGTGAGGGTGAGTGGAAACACCAGGGACTGTCTTGTCTGGATAGTGGATGGGAGTGAGGGGTAGTGGATGGGAGTGAGCGTGAGTGGAAACACCAGGGACATTCTTGTCTGGTGATAGTGGATGGGAGTGAGGGTGAGTGGAAACACCAGGGACTGTCTTGTCTGGATAGTGGATGGGAGTGAGGGGTAGTGGATGGGAGTGAGGGTGAGTGGAAACACCAGGGACTGTCTTGTCTGGTGATAGTGGATGGGAGTGAGGGGGAGTGGAAACACCAGGGACTGTCTTGTCTGGTGATAGTGGATGGGAGTGAGGGGGAGTGGAAACACCAGGGACTGTCTTGTCTGGTGATAGTGGATGGGAGTGAGGGGGAGTGGAAACACCAGGGACTGTCTTGTCTGGTGATAGTGGATGGGAGTGAGGGGGAGTGGAAACACCAGGGACTGTCTTGTCTGGACAGTGGATGGGAGTGAGGGGGAGTGGAAACCCCAGGGACTGTCTTGTCTGGTGATAGTGGATGGGAGTGAGGGGGAGTGGATACACCAGGGACTGTCCTGTCTGGATAGTGGATGGGAGTGAGGGGGAGTGGAAACACCAGGGACTGTCTTGTCTGGATAGTGGATGGGAGTGAGGGGGAGTGGAAACACCAGGGACTGTCTTGTCTGGACAGTGGATGGGAGTGAGGGGGAGTGGAAACACCAGGGACTGTCTTGTCTGGTGATAGTGGATGGGAGTGAGGGGGAGTGGATACACCAGGGACTGTCTTGTCTGGTGATAGTGGATGGGAGTGAGGGGGAGTGGAAACACTCGGGACTGTCTTGTCTGGTGATAGTGGATGGGAGTGAGGGGGAGTGGAAACACCAGGGACTGTCTTGTCTGGATAGTGGATGGGAGTGAGGGGGAGTGGAAACACCAGGGACTGTCTTGTCTGGTGATAGTGGATGGGAGTGAGGGGGAGTGGAAACACCAGGGACTGTCTTGTCTGGGGATAGTGGATGGGAGTGAGGGGGAGTGGAAACACCAGGGACTGTCTTGTCTGGTGATAGTGGATGGGAGTGAGGGGGAGTGGAAACACCAGGGACTGTCTTGTCTGGATAGTGGATGGGAGTGAGGGGGAGTGGAAACACCAGGGACTGTCTTGTCTGGATAGTGGATGGGAGTGAGGGGGAGTGGAAACACCAGGGACTGTCTTGTCTGGTGATAGTGGATGGGAGTGAGGGGGAGTGGAAACACCAGGGACTGTCTTGTCTGGTGATAGTGGATGGGAGTGAGGGGGAGTGGAAACACCAGGGACTGTCTTGTCTGGATAGTGGATGGGAGTGAGGGGGAGTGGAAACACCAGGGACTGTCTTGTCTGGATAGTGGATGGGAGTGAGGGGGAGTGGAAACACCAGGGACTGTCTTGTCTGGATAGTGGATGGGAGTGAGGGGGAGTGGAAACACCAGGGACTGTCTTGTCTGGACAGTGGATGGGAGTGAGGGGGAGTGGAAACACCAGGGACTGTCTTGTCTGGTGATAGTGGATGGGAGTGAGGGGGAGTGGAAACACCAGGGACTGTCTTGTCTGGATAGTGGATGGGAGTGAGGGGGAGTGGAAACACCAGGGACTGTCTTGTCTGGACAGTGGATGGGAGTGAGGGGGAGTGGAAACACCAGGGACTGTCTTGTCTGGTGATAGTGGATGGGAGTGAGGGGGAGTGGATACACCAGGGACTGTCCTGTCTGGATAGTGGATGGGAGTGAGGGGGAGTGGAAACACCAGGGACTGTCTTGTCTGGACAGTGGATGGGAGTGAGGGGGAGTGGAAACACCAGGGACTGTCTTGTCTGGTGATAGTGGATGGGAGTGAGGGGGAGTGGATACACCAGGGACTGTCCTGTCTGGATAGTGGATGGGAGTGAGGGGGAGTGGAAACACCAGGGACTGTCTTGTCTGGTGATAGTGGATGGGAGTGAGGGTGAGTGGAAACACCAGGGACTGTCTTGTCTGGTGATAGTGGATGGGAGTGAGGGGTAGTGGATGGGAGTGAGCGTGAGTGGAAACACCAGGGGCTGTCTTGTCTGGGAATAGTGGATGGGAGTGAGGGGGAGTGGAAACACCAGGGACTGTCTTGTCTGGGAATAGTGGATGGGAGTGAGGGGTAGTGGATGGGAGTGAGCGTGAGTGGAAACACCAGGGACTGTCTTGTCTGGTGATAGTGGATGGGAGTGAGGGTGAGTGGAAACACCAGGGACTGTCTTGTCTGGATAGTGGATGGGAGTGAGGGGTAGTGGATGGGAGTGAGCGTGAGTGGAAACACCAGGGACATTCTTGTCTGGTGATAGTGGATGGGAGTGAGGGTGAGTGGAAACACCAGGGACTGTCTTGTCTGGATAGTGGATGGGAGTGAGGGGTAGTGGATGGGAGTGAGGGTGAGTGGAAACACCAGGGACTGTCTTGTCTGGTGATAGTGGATGGGAGTGAGGGGGAGTGGAAACACCAGGGACTGTCTTGTCTGGTGATAGTGGATGGGAGTGAGGGGGAGTGGAAACACCAGGGACTGTCTTGTCTGGTGATAGTGGATGGGAGTGAGGGGGAGTGGAAACACCAGGGACTGTCTTGTCTGGTGATAGTGGATGGGAGTGAGGGGGAGTGGAAACACCAGGGACTGTCTTGTCTGGTGATAGTGGATGGGAGTGAGGGGGAGTGGAAACACCAGGGACTGTCTTGTCTGGATAGTGGATGGGAGTGAGGGGGAGTGGAAACACCAGGGACTGTCTTGTCTGGACAGTGGATGGGAGTGAGGGGGAGTGGAAACACCAGGGACTGTCTTGTCTGGTGATAGTGGATGGGAGTGAGGGGGAGTGGATACACCAGGGACTGTCCTGTCTGGATAGTGGATGGGAGTGAGGGGGAGTGGAAACACCAGGGACTGTCTTGTCTGGATAGTGGATGGGAGTGAGGGGGAGTGGAAACACCAGGGACTGTCTTGTCTGGACAGTGGATGGGAGTGAGGGGGAGTGGAAACACCAGGGACTGTCTTGTCTGGTGATAGTGGATGGGAGTGAGGGGGAGTGGATACACCAGGGACTGTCTTGTCTGGTGATAGTGGATGGGAGTGAGGGGGAGTGGAAACACCAGGGACTGTCTTGTCTGGGGATAGTGGATGGGAGTGAGGGGGAGTGGAAACACCAGGGACTGTCTTGTCTGGTGATAGTGGATGGGAGTGAGGGGGAGTGGAAACACCAGGGACTGTCTTGTCTGGATAGTGGATGGGAGTGAGGGGGAGTGGAAACACCAGGGACTGTCTTGTCTGGTGATAGTGGATGGGAGTGAGGGGGAGTGGAAACACCAGGGACTGTCTTGTCTGGGGATAGTGGATGGGAGTGAGGGGGAGTGGAAACACCAGGGACTGTCTTGTCTGGTGATAGTGGATGGGAGTGAGGGGGAGTGGAAACACCAGGGACTGTCTTGTCTGGATAGTGGATGGGAGTGAGGGGGAGTGGAAACACCAGGGACTGTCTTGTCTGGATAGTGGATGGGAGTGAGGGGGAGTGGAAACACCAGGGACTGTCTTGTCTGGTGATAGTGGATGGGAGTGAGGGGGAGTGGAAACACCAGGGACTGTCTTGTCTGGTGATAGTGGATGGGAGTGAGGGGGAGTGGAAACACCAGGGACTGTCTTGTCTGGATAGTGGATGGGAGTGAGGGGGAGTGGAAACACCAGGGACTGTCTTGTCTGGATAGTGGATGGGAGTGAGGGGGAGTGGAAACACCAGGGACTGTCTTGTCTGGACAGTGGATGGGAGTGAGGGGGAGTGGAAACACCAGGGACTGTCTTGTCTGGTGATAGTGGATGGGAGTGAGGGGGAGTGGAAACACCAGGGACTGTCTTGTCTGGATAGTGGATGGGAGTGAGGGGGAGTGGAAACACCAGGGACTGTCTTGTCTGGTAATAGTGGATGGGAGTGAGGGGGAGTGGAAACACCAGGGACTGTCTTGTCTGGTAATAGTGGATGGGAGTGAGGGGGAGTGGAAACACCAGGGACTGTCTTGTCTGGATAGTGGATGGGAGTGAGGGGGAGTGGAAACACCAGGGACTGTCTTGTCTGGATAGTGGATGGGAGTGAGGGGGAGTGGAAACACCAGGGACTGTCTTGTCTGGACAGTGGATGGGAGTGAGGGGGAGTGGAAACACCAGGGACTGTCTTGTCTGGACAGTGGATGGGAGTGAGGGGGAGTGGAAACACCAGGGACTGTCTTGTCTGGTGATAGTGGATGGGAGTGAGGGGGAGTGGATACACCAGGGACTGTCCTGTCTGGATAGTGGATGGGAGTGAGGGGGAGTGGAAACACCAGGGACTGTCTTGTCTGGATAGTGGATGGGAGTGAGGGGGAGTGGAAACACCAGGGACTGTCTTGTCTGGTGATAGTGGATGGGAGTGAGGGGGAGTGGAAACACCAGGGACTGTCTTGTCTGGTGATAGTGGATGGGAGTGAGGGGGAGTGGAAACACTCGGGGCTGTCTTGTCTGGGAATAGTGGATGGGAGTGAGGGTGAGTGGAAACACCAGGGACTGTCTTGTCTGGTGATAGTGGATGGGAGTGAGGGGGAGTGGAAACACCAGGGACTGTCTTGTCTGGGGATAGTGGATGGGAGTGAGGGGGAGTGGAAACACCAGGGACTGTCTTGTCTGGTGATAGTGGATGGGAGTGAGGGGGAGTGGAAACACCAGGGACTGTCTTGTCTGGGGATAGTGGATGGGAGTGAGGGGGAGTGGAAACACCAGGGACTGTCTTGTCTGGGGATAGTGGATGGGAGTGAGGGGGAGTGGAAACACCAGGGGCTGTCTTGTCTGGGAATAGTGGATGGGAGTGAGGGTGAGTGGAAACACCAGGGACTGTCTTGTCTGGATAGTGGATGGGAGTGAGGGGGAGTGGAAACACCAGGGACTGTCTTGTCTGGGAATAGTGGATGGGAGTGAGGGGGAGTGGAAACACCAGGGACTGTCTTGTCTGGGAATAGTGGATGGGAGTGAGGGGGAGTGGAAACACCAGGGACTGTCTTGTCTGGGAATAGTGGATGGGAGTGAGGGGGAGTGGAAACACCAGGGACTGTCTTGTCTGGGGATAGTGGATGGGAGTGAGGGGGAGTGGAAACACCAGGGGCTGTCTTGTCTGGGAATAGTGGATGGGAGTGAGGGTGAGTGGAAACACCAGGGACTGTCTTGTCTGGGGATAGTGGATGGGAGTGAGGGGGAGTGGAAACACCAGGGACTGTCTTGTCTGGATAGTGAATGGGAGTGAGGGTGAGTGGAAACACCAGGGACTGTCTTGTCTGGTAATAGTGGATGGGAGTGAGGGGGAGTGGAAACACCAGGGACTGTCTTGTCTGGGAATAGTGGATGGGAGTGAGGGGGAGTGGAAACACCAGGGACTGTCTTGTCTGGGAATAGTGGATGGGAGTGAGGGGGAGTGGAAACACCAGGGACTGTCTTGTCTGGGGATAGTGGATGGGAGTGAGGGGGAGTGGAAACACCAGGGGCTGTCTTGTCTGGGAATAGTGGATGGGAGTGAGGGTGAGTGGAAACACCAGGGACTGTCTTGTCTGGGGATAGTGGATGGGAGTGAGGGGGAGTGGAAACACCAGGGACTGTCTTGTCTGGATAGTGAATGGGAGTGAGGGTGAGTGGAAACACCAGGGACTGTCTTGTCTGGTAATAGTGGATGGGAGTGAGGGGGAGTGGAAACACCAGGGACTGTCTTGTCTGGGAATAGTGGATGGGAGTGAGGGGGAGTGGAAACACCAGGGACTGTCTTGTCTGGGAATAGTGGATGGGAGTGAGGGGGAGTGGAAGCACCAGGGACTGTCTTGTCTGGGAATAGTGGATGGGAGTGAGGGGGAGTGGAAACACCAGGGACTGTCTTGTCTGGACAGTGGATGGGAGTGAGGGGGGAGTGGAAACACCAGGGACTGTCTTGTCTGGGAATAGTGGATGGGAGTGAGGGGGAGTGGAAACACCAGGGACTGTCTTGTCTGGGAATAGTGGATGGGAGTGAGGGGGAGTGGAAACACCAGGGACTGTCTTGTCTGGGAATAGTGGATGGGAGTGAGGGGTAGTGGAAACACTCGGGGCTGTCTTGTCTGGTGATAGTGGATGGGAGTGAGGGGGAGTGGAAACACTCGGGACTGTCTTGTCTGGTGATAGTGGATGGGAGTGAGGGAGAGTGGAAACACCAGGGACTGTCTTGTCTGGTGATAGTGGATGGGAGTGAGGGGGAGTGGAAACACTCGGGGCTGTCTTGTCTGGGGATAGTGGATGGGAGTGAGGGGGAGTGGAAACACTCGGGGCTGTCTTGTCTGGGGATAGTGGATGGGAGTGAGGGGGAGTGGAAACACCAGGGACTGTCTTGTCTGGTGATAGTGGATGGGAGTGAGGGGGAGTGGAAACACTCGGGGCTGTCTTGTCTGGGGATAGTGGATGGGAGTGAGGGGGAGTGGAAACACTCGGGGCTGTCTTGTCTGGGGATAGTGGATGGGAGTGAGGGGGAGTGGAAACACTCGGGGCTGTCTTGTCTGGGGATAGTGGATGGGAGTGAGGGGGAGTGGAAACACCAGGGACTGTCTTGTCTGGTGATAGTGGATGGGAGTGAGGGGGAGTGGAAACACTCGGGGCTGTCTTGTCTGGGGATAGTGGATGGGAGTGAGGGGGAGTGGAAACGCTCGGGGCTGTCTTGTCTGGGGATAGTGGATGGGAGTGAGGGGGAGTGGAAACACCAGGGACTGTCTTGTCTGGACAGTGGATGGGAGTGAGGGGGAGTGGAAACACCAGGGACTGTCTTGCCTGGTGATAGTGGATGGGAGTGAGGGTGAGTGGAAACACCAGGGACTGTCTTGTCTGGGAATAGTGGATGGGAGTGAGGGGGAGTGGAAACACCAGGGACTGTCTTGCCTGGTGATAGTGGATGGGAGTGAGGGTGAGTGGAAACACCAGGGACTGTCTTGTCTGGTGATAGTGGATGGGAGTGAGGGGCAATGGAAACACTCGGGGCTGTCTTGTCTGGATAGTGGATGGGAGTGAGGGGCAATGGAAACACTCGGGGCTGTCTTGTCTGGATAGTGGATGGGAGTGAGGGTGAGTGGAAACACTCGGGGCTGTCTTGTCTGGGGATAGTGGATGGGAGTGAGGGGTAGTGGAAACAGTAGGGGCTGTCTTGTCTGGATAGTGGATGGGAGTGAGGGGGAGTGGAAACAGTAGGGACTGTCTTATCTGGATAGTGGATGGGAGTGAGGGGGAGTGGAAACACCAGGGACGGTCTTGTCTGGGGACAGTGGATGGGAGTGAGGGGTAGTGGAAACAGTAGGGGCTGTCTTGTCTGGATAGTGGATGGGAGTGAGGGGGAGTGGAAACAGTAGGGACTGTCTTATCTGGATAGTGGATGGGAGTGAGGGGGAGTGGAAACACCAGGGACGGTCTTGTCTGGATAGGGGATGGGAGTGAGGGGGAGTGGATGGGAGTGAGGGGGAGTGGAAACACTAGGAACTGTCTTTTCTCAGGATAGTGGATGGGAGTGAGGGGGAGTGGAAACACCAGGGACGGTCTTGTCTGGATAGTGGATGGGAGTGAGGGGGAGTGGATGGGAGTGAGGGGGAGTGGAAACACCAGGTACTGTCCTGTCTGAACAGTGGATGGGTGTGAGGGAGAGTAGAATCTTGTCTGATGGGAGTTGGGGGAGGGTCTGTGCAGGATAATATGCTGCACTCTCCACTCCGAGTCAGCAGGTTTTGGGTTCAAGTCCCTCTCCAGACATTTGAGCAGACAAATTGAGGCTTCCAGTGCAGCACTGAGGTAGTGCTGCACTGTCAGAGGTGCCGTCTGCAGGATGAGAGGTTTAGTCAAGTCCCTGTCTGCTCTCTTGGGTGAATGTGGGCCGAAGGGCCTGTTTCAGTGCTGTATCTCTCTATGACTCTATGTAGATGATCCGGTGACTGCTATTTTGAAGAGTAGGGGAGTTCTCCCTGGTGATTTGGCCAATATTTACTCCTCAGACAACATCACACACAATCTGATCACTATCACATTGCTGTTTGTGGGATCTTGCTGTGCACAAATTGGCTGTCACATTTCCTGCACTACGACCGTGACTACGCTTCAAAAAGTACTTCATTGGCTGTAAAGCACTTTGAGACGTCCTGTGGACATGAAAGGGGCTATAGAAATGCAAACCTTTCACTCACTCCTTTATTTATCTCTCTCTCTCTTCCCTCTTTCCTGACAGTGGAGGATCTGGAGAGGAACGATGGCTCCCAGGAGAAGCCGTATTACATGCCCGCATCGCTGATGAAAATCCTCAACAAGAAGAACAAGCCCGCCAAATCCAAGGAGAAGAAATAATCGCCCGTCCCCCATCCCCGCCCCCACCCATGTGTAATATTGGATGGTGTCAGATTCCTGGGAGCCGATGAGCTTCAAACAACCGCCAGTAGAATCCCTTTGATGTGACCTCCCTCCCTGCTGGGTGTCGAATAATGACCAGATCATGGAATGAATTAACATATCAGTACAGGAGAATCCGGCTCTAGATAGATCCCACTCCCAATGTAATCGATGGGATTCTGCCGTCTGGTTTGGGATTCCCCATTATGCCAATGACCTATCCTTGTTCCCTTCTCTCTTCTGATAAAAGGGATTCTACTGGAGCACCATCGCACTTTATTAACCGCGTCTGGGAGGAGGTCAGTGATGCCCTCCAGGGCCCATCAGCTGCTTCAAGTTGTATTTTAGTTTTATTTACTGCTGGTTGCATAAACAATAGTCGAGACTCTCTCTCACCAGCCTTAATCTAGAATTATTGCACTATTAACTGCCTTGCCTTTTTCTAAAAAGGTATCTGATGAAATGCTGTACGCTCTCTCTTTTAAATTAATCATGTAGCTATATTCCCTCTTTTTAAAAAAAAAAAAATAGAATTCTCCTGGGTTTTTTTTGTCATCTTATTTTCGAACTCCACAGGAGAATGACAGTCAGTCTTGCCAACCTGAACAAGCTGTGTCAGGAAATCATCCAAAGCAGCAAACATGGAGCCTCATTACCTCCTCACTCACTATCCTTTTAACCACCTCGTCTTGCCTCTCCTCCTCCCTCCCCTCTCCTCCTCCCTCCCCTCTCCTCCTCCCTCCCCTCTCCTCCTCCCTCCCCTCTCCTCCTCCCTCCCCTCTCCTCCTCCCTCCCTCCCTTCTCCTCCCTCCCCTCTTCTCTCCCCCACCCGTCCTCCCCTCGCCTCTCCCTCCCTTGTGGAGCAGAGGGGTATGTGGATTTACACCTTGTGTTGAGTTGACAGCCTCTGCTGCAGACCGGAGGAGGAGGAGGAGAGTTGCACTGAGTTGAGCAGAGCTCGGCCTGGTGGGTCAGGACTAGCAGAGTGAAGGTGTGGTGTGGGGCTGGCGGGGAGCTCTGTATATTCACAACAGGACCACACACACACACGTGCTGTGCTGTATTAGATCATGATCACTGTCCTGGTGCATGGTTCAAAGGGGATCAGCACTGGGCTTGTACTTTGAACAGCTTGTACTGCAGCAGGTAGTGGGTAACACTGCTGTGGTCTCTGTTCTGATGGTCAGTGATATCTGGAGCCAAAGCCCTGTCCCCTCTGCCTGATAACAGACTGCAGCAGAATTTGGGAAGATCAGTGGTAGCAGGGCCCTGTGTCTCTGTACTGCAGCTATTGGCTGTGTTTCAGGTCAGCTGTGTTTTGTGGTTTGGCTGCTGGACAGACCTTTACTGTGTTAACTGGTGCATCTCAGAGAGAGGGTTTACCCTGGTCATACCCACTGCAGTGAACTGGCCCCACTTTCCAGCTAGCTGGGACTTTTTTTTTAGCGAAAATGATTTTAGAAATTTGCACGTTGATCTGAGCAGAAATCGACTGTAATTAAAGAAAATTAATTAAATCAGCCGTTAACCAAAATAAGCTCTGCTGTCTAACTCAGCATCCAGACCTGTAATAAACTCGAGATCTCTGCAGTTTAAAGGCTCAGTTCTCTCAGCCTGGGGTGGGTGGGGGGTGGGGGTGGGGGGGGGGGGTAGATGAGGAGTCAGGGGGAGGGGGCTACTCTGAGCTCTTTAAAGGCTTCCTTTTGTTCTTTAATTCTTTTAAAGGACAGGCCAAAGCCTCTTGATGTATTTCAAAACCAAAAACACACGCTGTTTCAAAAGTTTCCGTTAAGCTCCCTGGAGTTTCACTCATTGACAGCAAGAGATCTTATCAAAGAAAATTATTTTTATATGGAAAAGTTCTCTCCTGTTGGCGGGCGGATATGTAAGTTATAAATTAACCGTTCCCTCCCTTTCCCCGAAACTCCATTCCAAAACACCTCATTCAGAGTTTGTGTTGGTTTTTGCAAATTTATGCAGCTTGCAAGAACCTTTCCAAACTTTCTTTTCCCCTGTGGTGGTGATCGCTGCTTACCGAGTGATTTTAACCGCTGCTAACATTGGTATCACATTCGGCTGTTTGCTATTTTACAGCTGGGTTTAAACCCAGTTACAAAAAAAAAACTTGGTCAGTGGCCTGATTTAAAACCATGAAGAGAGGATTGTTGTGCAAGTGTGCTTACCCGCTTGTCCATTTCTATCACTGGCTCTCCAGTTATGATTCCAAATAAGGCTAAAATAACTTGCTTTGCATGTCTGACAATTGCCCCCTTTTTAAATATTGGTTGATTCTGCAGCTGAGTTGCCTGTCTGGGCTTGTGAATGAAATGTGATAAATTGGTGTTGCACTGAATAATTCAGCTTCCTGCTTGCTTGCAAAAGGAAGACTTTTGATGTTGCTCCCCCCTCCCCATTAATGGGACTAAGCTGTGTTATTTAACTCCAGTATGAAACCCAGAATGGGGTTGGGGGAGGGGAGGAGGTTAAAATTTCCCCAGGAGAGCTTCCATGGGCTTCCCTGTGATATAAAAACATTTTGTAGATGTGGAGAGTTCACGATGAAACTGATCACTCTCCGTTCTCTGGCCTGATACAAACTGTGCTTCCAGAGTCTTGGGTCAAAACTGCATTGCACTTGGAGCTGTTGACGAGAAACAATGCCTGACTCCCCTAGTGGGGAACTGAAATAGCACTGGGAGACCTGACTCTGGTCTCTCCCTCTTGCTGAACGTTAGGAGGTGGGTTATAACAACAGCCTGCTCTCTACTGAGAGACCTTTAACGCCGAGGGCCTCACTCGAACAGACCCCTGGTGGGTTAGACACTGACCCACAGCAGGGCCACAATCAGTCACCATGCACGATCTTTACCTGAATTGTTCTGGACATGTGTCCGAGAGGCGACGATGAGGGTTTTCTCTAGCTGTCTCACTTGTCAAAAAAAAACTTGAAAGAAGTTGAAATGACTTTCCAATTAATGTCGGTGCCTTTTCGAGAGTTCATCCCTTCGAATGTGTTAGAAGGTTTGGATTCATTTTTATTGTCCATGTACATTAACGTGTGTCTGGCAGCCCTACACTTGCTGGGAAGAACTGAGACCTGCACAAACAATTTGCTTCTATGCAAAAGAACTTGGATTGGATTTAATCAGATGTGAGCCTGGAGATCTGCATTTACTCCAACATCACATATAAACCAAGAAGTTTCTCACTAACAAACTGGCTCTTCATTTAGCCTTTGTGATCCACCCAAATTATACGGCTTTGAAGATCTGCTGTCAGCCAAATCATTTGCCCAATCATGATTTTTGTTTTGTAGAGCGTCTTGCTTTTAAGGAACTATTTTGAATGAAGTGAATATTATGTAAAGTGTACCATTTTAATTGGCATGCATTTGCCACCAGTGGGTCCCAGTGTTTGTTGTAAAAATATAATGAGCGCTTTCTGCCAACCTGGCAAGGCGTTGTGAAATGGTCTTTTTAAAAAACCCTTCAATAACAGGGCTTTTTATTCTGCATTTCTGATGAACAGCAATGTGCAGCCAGGAACCTGTGAGATTCCGTAACTCAGTGGTGAAATTAAAACTTTTATGAATGAAATATCAATGGTCACAACCAGCTGTGTGGCTGTAATATTCAGGCTGGCCCGCCCTCTTACTCTCACCTCACCCAAACTTTGTTGCTGCACTCCGAGAATGTAGATCTTTATATTCTGATTTATTTGTACTGTACTTCATGATTTGGGCGGACCGAGCTGTTGATAAATTTTTATCACAAAGTCCGACTGTTTGTTAACAGCTGAAATCCTCCTTAAATAAAGGTTCTTGAATATTCCTTACGTGTTTCTCTCCTAAGTGTAAGTTTATATATTGCTGCCTCACCCCTGTTCAGTCTGTAAACTTCAGGTCATCCAAAACTCTGCTGCCCATGTCTTAACACACACCAAGTCCTGTTCCCCTATCACCCCCTGTACTCACTGACCTACATTAACACACACCAAGTCCCGTTCCCCTATCACCCCCTGTACTCGCTGACCAACATTAACACACACCAAGTCCCGTTCCCCTATCACCCCCTGTACTCACTGACCTACATTAACACACACCAAGTCCCGTTCCCCTATCACCCCCTGTACTCACTGACCTACATTAACACACACCAAGTCCCATTCCCCTATCACCCCCTGTACTCACTGACCTACATTAACACACACCAAGTCCCATTCCCCTATCACCCCTGTACTCACTGACCTACATTAACACACACCAAGTCCCGTTCCCCTATCACCCCCTGTACTCACTGACCTATATTAACACACACCAAGTCCCGTTCCCCTATCACCCCCTGTACTCACTGACCTACATTAACACACACCAAGTCCCATTCCCCTATCACCCCTGTACTCACTGACCTACATTAACACACACCAAGTCCCGTTCCCCTATCACCCCCTGTACTCACTGACCTACATTAACACACACCAAGTCCTGTTCCCCTATCACCCCCTGTACTCACTGACCTACATTAACACACACCAAGTCCCGTTCCTCTATCACCCCCTGTACTCACTGACCTACATTAACACACGCCAAGTCCCGTTCCCCTATCACCCCCTGTACTCACTGACCTATATTAACACACACCAAGTCCCGTTCCCCTATCACCCCTGTACTCACTGACCTACATTAACACACACCAAGTCCCGTTCCTCTATCACCCCCTGTACTCACTGACCTACATTAACACACACCAAGTCCTGTTCCCCTATCACCCCCTGTACTCACTGACCTATATTAACACACACCAAGTCCCGTTCCCCTATCACCCCCTGTACTCACTGACCTACATTAACACACACCAAGTCCTGTTCCCCTATCACCCCTGTACTCACTGACCTACATTAACACACACCAAGTCCCATTCCCCTATCATCCCCTGTACTCACTGACCTACATTAACACACACCAAGTCCCGTTCCCCTATCACCCCCTGTACTCACTGACCTACATTAACACACACCAAGTCCCGTTCCCCTATCACCCCCTGTACTCACTGACCTACATTAACACACACCTACGTTAGCTCCGCAAACTAGCTGGTCTGATTAGTAAGTTTGCGGACGACACATAGGTTGGTGGAGTTGCGGATAGTGATGAGAATTGTCAGAGGATACAGCAGAATATAGATCGATTGGAGACTTGGGTGGAGAAATGGCAGATGGAGTTTAATCCGGACAATTGTGAGGTAATGCATTTTGGAAGGTCTAATGCAGGAGGGAAGTATACAGTAAACGGCAGAACACTTAGGAGTATTGACAGGCAGAGAGATCTGGGCGTACAGGTATACAGGTCACTGAAAGTGGCAACGCAGGTGGATAAGGTAGTCAAGAAGGCATACGGCATGCTTGCCTTCATCGGTCGGGGCATCGAGTATAAAAATTGGCAAGTCATGATGCAGCTGCACAGAACTTTAGTTAGGCCACACTTAGAATATTGCGTGCAATTCTGGTCGCCACACTACCAGAAGGATGTGAAGGCTTTGGAGAGGGTACAGAAGAGGTTTACCAGGATGTTGCCTGGTCTGGAGGGCATTAGCTATGAGGAGAGGATGGAAAAACTCGGATTGTTTTCACTGGAATGACGGAGGTGGAGGGGCGACATGATAGAGGTTTACAAAGTTATAAGCAGCATGGACAGAGTGGATAGTCAGAAGCTTTTTCCCAGGGTGGAAGAGTCAGTTACTAGGTGACATAGGTTTAAGGTGCGAGGGGCAAAGTTGAGAGGGGATGTGCGAGGCAAGTTCTTTACACAGAGGGTGGTGAGTGCCTGGAACTTGCTGCCGGGGGAGGTGGTGGAAGCAGGTACGATAGCGACGTTCAAGAGACATCTTGACAAATACATGAATAGGATGGAAAGAGAGGGATACGGATCCTGGAAGTGCAGAAGGTTTTAGTTTAGACAGGCATCAAGATCGGCGCAGGCTTGGAGGGCCGAATTGCCTGTTCCTGTGCTGTACTGTTCTTTGTTCTCCTCTTATTTGTTCACACTATGTCCCATTCCCCTATCCCCTACATTGTCTCCCAGTCAAGCAACAGCTCGATTTTCAAATTCTCATCCTTGTTTTCAAATCTCTTTGAGGCCTCACCCCTCCCTATCTCTGTAATGTCCTCCAGCCTCACGTCCTTCGAAATATCTGCACTCCTCTAATTCTGACCTCTTGAGCATCCCTGATTTTAATCAATCCACCATTGGTGGCCGTGCCTCGGTCCCGAGCTCTGGAATTCCCTCCCTGAACCTCTGCGCCTCTCCTTCCTCCTTTTCAGACATTCCTTAAAACCTACCTCTTTGATCCAGTTTTTGTCCTAACTTGATATCCCCTTATGAGACTCAGTGTCTAACTTTGTTAGTGCTCTTGTGAAGCACCTTGGGAGGTTTTATGACATTGCAGGTGCTATATAAATGGAGCTTGTTGCTGTTGAGTGCTGGAAGGAGATTTGGAGCAGATATTTTATCTGGAAAATCACTCTCTCCTCCATGTGACCTTACTAAAGGCACATGATTGCTCCCCATTCTTCATTCACCAGCCATCCCCTCACACTCGCTGTCAGACTCTGTGACTTTATAATACCAATATGTCTGCTCTGCCTCGCAACACATGCTGCACACTGTAGTGAAGACTCTCCCCGCAAATCTCTGTCACTTATCCCACACACCCTGTCTGGCAACTTCTACACACAAGGCATCAGTCACTTGAATCAAAGTTATACATTAAGACGAGTAGTACATCGACATGTGTTCAGGAGGAATTGATGAGGGTTTCCTCTAGTTATCTCACTTGACCAGTGTGAACTTTCTGATTAATGTTCGTGCCTTTGTGAGAGTTCATCCCTTCGACTGTATAATTAGGTTTGAGTTCATTCTTCTTGTCGATATATTTTAAAATGTGCATTCTGCAGCCCTGCACTTGCTGCGAAGAGCTGAGAGCTGCAGAAACAATTTGCTTCGATGTGAAACTGCGACATTGCAGACTCTGCTACAGTGTCAGCTGTGGATCAGTGGGGAGCACCACTCACCTCTGACACAGGAGGGTGTGGCTTCAAATCCCACTCCAGATGCCTTAGCACAAAAATACAAGCCAACACACGAGTGCAGTACTGTCATGGGGTCAGTACTGAGGGAGCGCTGCACTGTCAGAGGGTCAGTACTGAGGGAGCGCTGCACTGTCAGAGGGTCAGTACTGAGGGAGTGCTGCACTGTCAGAGAGTCAGTACTGAGGGAGTGCTGCACTGTCATGGGGTCAGTACTGAGGGAGCGCTGCACTGTCAGAGGGTCAGTACTGAGGGAGCGCTGCACTGTCAGAGGGTCAGTACTGAGGGAGTGCTGCACTGTCGGAGGGTCAGTACTGAGGGAGTGCTGCACTGTCAGAGGGTCAGTACTGAGGGAGCGCTGCACTGTCAGGGGTCAGTACTGAGGGAGCGCTGCACTGTCAGAGGGTCAGTACTGAGGGAGTGCTGCACTGTCGGGTCAGTACTGAGGGAGCGCTGCACTGTCGGAGGGTCAGTACTGAGGGAGTGCTGCACTGTCGGAGGGTCAGTACTGAGGGAATGCTGCACTGTCGGAGGGTCAGTACAGTACTGAGGGAGCGCTGCACTGTCAGAGGGTCAGTACTGAGGGAGCGCTACACTGTCGGAGGGTCAGTACTAAGGGAGTGCTGCACTGTCGGAGGGTCAGTACTGAGGGAGTGCTGCACTGTCATGGGGTCAGTACTGAGGGAGCGCTGCACTGTCAGGGGTCAGTACTGAGGGAGCACTGCACTGTCAGAGGGTCAGTACTGAGGGAGCGCTACACTGTCGGAGGGTCAGTACTGAGGGAGTGCCGCACTGTCAGAGGGTCAGTACTGAGGGAGTGCTGCACTGTCAGAGGGTCAGTACTGAGGGAGTGCTGCACTGTCAGAGGGTCAGTACTGAGGGAGTGCTGCACTGTCAGGGGTCAGTACTGAGGGAGCGCTGCACTGTCGGAGGGTCAGTACTGAGGGAGTGCTGCACTGTCGGAGGGTCAGTACTGAGGGAATGCTGCACTGTCGGAGGGTCAGTACAGTACTGAGGGAGTGCTGCACTGTCGGAAAGTCAGTATTCGGAGTGCTGCACTGTCAGAAGGTCAGTACAGAGGGAGTGCTGCACTGTCGGAGAGTCAGTACTGAGGGAGTGCCGCACTGTCGGAGGGTCGGTACAGAGGGGGTGCCGCACTGTCGGAGGGCCGTTACTGAGAGGGTGCCGCACTGTCTGAGGGTCGGTACTGAAGGAGTGCCGCACTGTCGGAGGGTCAGTACTGAGGGGGTGCTGCACTGTCGGAGGGTCAGTACTGAGGGAGTGCTGCACTGTCAGGGGTCAGTACTGAGGGAGCACTGCACTGTCAGAGGGTCAGTACTGAGGGAGTGCTGCACTGTCAGGGGTCAGTACTGAGGGAGCGCTGCAGTGTCGGAGGGTCAGTACTGAGGGAGTGCTGCACTGTCGGAGGGTCAGTACTGAGGGAATGCTGCACTGTCGGAGGGTCAGTACTGAGGGAATGCTGCACTGTCGGAAAGTCAGTATTCGGAGAGCTGCACTGTCAGAAGGTCAGTACAGAGGGAGTGCTGCACTGTCGGAGGGTCAGTACTGAGGGAGTGCCGCACTGTCGGAGGGTCGGTACTGAGGGGGTGCTGCACTGTCGGAGGGCCGTTACTGAGGGGGTGCCGCACTGTCTGAGGGTCGGTACTGAAGGAGTGCCGCACTGTCGGAGGGTCAGTACTGAGGGGGTGCTGCACTGTCGGAGGGTCAGTACTGAGGGGGTGCTGCATTGTTGGAGGGTCAGTACTGAGGGGGTGCTGCAATGTCGGAGGGTCAGTACTGAGGGGGTGCTGCACTGTCGGAGGGTCAGTACTGAGGGGGTGCTGCACTGTCGGAGGGTCAGTACTGAGGGAGTGCTGCACTGTCAGGGGTCAGTACTGAGGGAGCACTGCACTGTCAGAGGGTCAGTACTGAGGGAGTGCTGCACTGTCAGGGGTCAGTACTGAGGGAGCGCTGCAGTGTCGGAGGGTCAGTACTGAGGGAGTGCTGCACTGTCGGAGGGTCAGTACTGAGGGAATGCTGCACTGTCGGAGGGTCAGTACTGAGGGAATGCTGCACTGTCGGAAAGTCAGTATTCGGAGAGCTGCACTGTCAGAAGGTCAGTACAGAGGGAGTGCTGCACTGTCGGAGGGTCAGTACTGAGGGAGTGCCGCACTGTCGGAGGGTCGGTACTGAGGGGGTGCTGCACTGTCGGAGGGCCGTTACTGAGGGGGTGCCGCACTGTCTGAGGGTCGGTACTGAAGGAGTGCCGCACTGTCGGAGGGTCAGTACTGAGGGGGTGCTGCACTGTCGGAGGGTCAGTACTGAGGGGGTGCTGCATTGTTGGAGGGTCAGTACTGAGGGGGTGCTGCAATGTCGGAGGGTCAGTACTGAGGGGGTGCTGCACTGTCGGAGGGTCAGTACTGAGGGAGTGCTGCACTGTCAGATGGTCAGTACTGAGGGAGTGCTGCACTGTCGGAGGGTCAGTACTGAGGGAGTGCTGCACTGTCAGAGGGTCAGTACTGAGGGAATGCTGCACTGTCGGAGGGTCAGTACTGAGGGAGTGCTGCACTGTCAGAGGGTCAGTACTGAGGGAATGCTGCACTGTCGGAGAGTCAGTACTGAGGGAGTGCTGCACTGTCAGAGGGTCAGTACTGAGGGAATGCTGCACTGTCGGAGGGTCAGTACTGAGGGGGTATTGTACTGTCAGAGGGTCAGTACTGAGGGGGTGTTGCACTGTCAGAAGGTCAATACTGGGGGGGTGTTGCACTGTCAGAGGGTCAGTACTGAGGGAGTGCTGCACTGCCAGAGGGTCAGTACTGAGGGGGTGTTGCACTGTCAGAGGGTCAATACTGAGGGGGTGTTGTGCTGTCCGAGGGTCAGTACTGAGGGGGTGTTGCGCTGTCCGAGGGTCAGTACTGAGGAAGTGCTGCACTGTCAGAGGGTCAGTACTGAGGGGGTGTTGCACTGTCAGAGGGTCAGTACTGAGGGAGTGCTGCACTGCCAGAGGGTCAGTACTGAGGGGGTGTTGCACTGTCAGAGGGTCAATGCTGGGGGGGTGTTGCACTGTCAGAGGGTCAGTACTGAGGGAGTGCTGCACTGCCAGAGGGTCAGTACTGAGGGGGTGTTGCACTGTCAGAGGGTCAATACTGAGGGGGTGTTGTGCTGTCCGAGGGTCAGTACTGAGGGGGTGTTGCACTGTCAGAGGGTCAGTACTGAGGAAGTGCTGCACTGTCAGAGGGTCAGTACTGAGGGGGTGTTGCACTGTCCGAGGGTCAGTACTGAGGAAGTGCTGCACTGTCAGAGGGTCAGTACTGAGGGGGTGTTGCACTGTCAGAGGGTCAGTACTGAGGGGGTGTTGCGCTGTCCGAGGGTCAGTACTGAGGGGGTGTTGCACTGTCAGAGGGTCAGTACTGAGGAAGTGCTGCACTGTCAGAGGGTCAGTACTGAGGGGGTGTTGCACTGTCCGAGGGTCAGTACTGAGGAAGTGCTGCACTGTCAGAGGGTCAGTATTGAGGGGGTGTTGCACTGTCAGAGGGTCAGTACTGAGGGGGTGTTGCGCTGTCCGAGGGTCAGTACTGAGGGGGTGTTGCACTGTCACAGGTGCCATCTATGGAATGAGATGTTAAACTCCATCTGCTCTCAGATGGATGTAAAAGGTTTCATGCAGCTATTTTGAAGAGAAGGGAGGTTCTCCCCAATGTCCTGGTCAATATTTAGCCCTCAATTAACATCACTGAAAAGTACAGGTTATTTGGTCATTATGGCACTAGTGTTTGTGGGAGCTTGCTGTGCACAATTTAGCTACTGCATGCAAGAATATAAATAGGAGCAGGAGTGGACCATTTGGCCCATCGAGCCTGTTCTGCTGTTCAATACGATCATGGCTGATCTTGGGCTTCAATTCCACTTTCCGCTCGCTCTCCATTTCCCTTGATTCTCCGTGAGACAAAAATCTATCTATCCCAGCCTTAAATATAGTCAATGATAGAGCATCCACAACCCTCTGGGGTAGAGAATTCCAAAGATTCACAACCCTTTGAGTGAAGTAATTTCTCCTCATCTCAGTCCTGAATAATTGACTGTGTCTCCATGTTTTTGATTCGCCAACCAGGGGAAACAATCTCTCAGTGTCCACCTTGGGTAGAACCTCCTCAGAATCTTGTGTGTCTCAATTAGATTCCCTCTCATTCTTCAACTCCAGGCAATATAGGCCCAATTTACTCAGCCTCTCATCATAGGACAACCCCCTCATCCCAGGGTCCAATCCAGTAAATCTTCGCTGCACTGCCTCCAGTGCAAGTATATCCTTTCGTCAATGTGGAGACCAAAACTGAACACATTATTCCAGGCGCCGTCTCACCAAAGCTCTGTACAATTGTAACAAGACCTCTTTATTCCTGTACTCCAATCCTCTTGTAATAAAGGCCAATGTGCCATTTGCCTTCCTAATAGCCTGCTGCAGCTGCATGTTAACTTTCTGTGTTCGTTGTACGAGTAGCCCCACCCCCCCCCCCCCACTCCCCCAAGTCTCTCTGAATATCAATTTAGAAGTTTCATGCCTTTTAAAAATCTGCTTTTCTATTCTTACAGCAAAGTGTGCAACTTCACACTTCCTCACATTACACTCCGTTTGTCACTTCCTTACCCACTCACTTAACCTGCTAAATTACAACAGTGACTGCACTTTAAGAGACTTCATTGGCTGTGGAGTGCTTTGGGACATTCTGAGGTTGTGAAAGGCACTATAGAAATGCAAAGTTGTCTTTATTGTGGACAGTGGAACATTTTGGACAGTCGGGTAATGCCTTGTTCCTTTGTGTTAGTATGGCTGCAGGCAATGTGATGCTGTACCAGGGGGCCGAGTGTGGGTTCACACTCCCACTCGTACTCCTTTGCACAGAGGGAGACAGTGGCGTAGTGGTAATGTCACTAGACTATTAATCCAGAGGCCCAGGCCTAATAGAACAAAGAACAAAGAACAAAGATAATTACAGCACAGGAACAGGCCCTTCGGCCCTCCAAGTCTGCGCCGATCCAGATCCTCTCTCTAAACATGTCGCCTATTTTCTAAGGTTCTGTATCTCTTTTCTTCCTGCCCATTCATGTATCTGTCTAGATACATCTTAAAAGACGCCATCGTGCCCGCATCTACCACCTCCGCTGGCAATGCGTTCCAGGTGCCCACCACCCTTGGGGACAAGGGTTCAAATCTCACCAAGACAGCTGGTGGAATTAACAATCGGGAATTGAAAGCTGGTCTCAGTAATGGTGCCATGAAACTATCAGCGATTCTCGTAAAAACCCATCTGCTTCACCAATGTCCTTTAGGGAAGGAAATCTGCCGTCCTTACCTGGTCTGGCCTATACGTGACTGCAGACCCACAGCAATGTGGTTGACTCTTAAATGCCCTCTGAAATGGCCTAGCAAGCCACTCAGTTCAAGGGAGATTAGGGATGGGTAATAAATGCTGGCACAGCCAGCGACACCCACAATGGAAAGTGACATTTCCCATAAGGTTTTCAACCTGCTACATTCAGAAAAGGAGACAGCGATGGGGATTAGAGTGCTGTACATGTCTGACGTTGGACGGTGGAATAGGTAAGTGGAACTGAGCTGTTAATGAATTCTCTCAGCTATGTGGGCCAACAGGCATTACAGACAGACTGGAGCTCCCACTGCTGGCTTACTGGGTGAATGAATATACAATTCAATTTGCAGACAACAGGACCTACAGTTCCTTATCACTGTAACTAAACGGTTCCAGAAAGTTTACCTCTTCAATTTCACCCTGGCCGAGGTGGGCGGGTCTGTTCCACATGTTGATCAATCTATGCATCATGAATTTCCGGATCTAAACTTTGTTTTTTGGTTTGAACCATCCACCAACAGTCACCATTCTCTGCCTCACCATTGTTACTCCTTCCATCCACCCCATTAACCTGAGACACCATTCTCCTCTTTCCCAGCCTCAATCCCAGAAGAAAGCAATGTTCTCCCCTTTAACCACCTGATCTACCCTCTATCCAGTTATCGGGCAACTTCAGCGACTCGAGCCTTTCACTGCGATCAATTCCATTCTAATGAATAGTCTTGATCTTGGATGTCCCATTAACCATCATGATTTCAGCTTCGGGTTTGAGATCCTGATCTTCAAACACTCCCGTCCTCAGTCGGCCAATCGCCCAGCTGGCACATTGGAGGTCATGATGAACCTGCTGGTAAGTAAGTGATCTCTGAGCTCCTATCTGCATCCAAGACTTGGACAACCTACAGCAGCACCTCAAAGCACTGGAGAAGTCCGCCAGAGGAGCCTTCACAAGATCCTCCAAATCCGGTGGCTAGAAAGGTGGTCCAACTGCAGCGTCCTCTCCCAAACCAACCTGCCTAGTATTGCGGTGCTAATCAGCCAAAAGCAGCTCCACTGGGCGGGACATGTCCTTCACGTGCCCGACACCAGACTGCCAAAGCAGCTGTTCTACTCAGAACTCAACAGGAGACTCCCAGGAGGACAGTGGAAATGCTTTAGAGATGTCCACAAAGCTTCCATGAGGAGATCAAACATCCCCATGGGAGTCCCTGGCTTGTGGCCGTCTGAGATGGAGAACGTTTATTTGGGGAGGCAACAAACACCTCGAGGGACTTCATCGGGAACTTGTAGAGGTGATGTCATGGCATCAGAGGGAGTGCATAAACCTCCAAACTACTCACCTACCTGACCCTTTAATGTTGAAAGGATGAGTCTGTTACTGGTTCTATTCTTGCACATGTATATTTCTGTGGGAAACTTGAGTCATGTTTTGGTTGTGAACTAGTTGAACCTGTGTGTGTGCCTTGGGCTTGGGACTGGGAATTTAATGCAGATTTTTCCTACTTTGAATTCATAACCCATTACAGGAATCAATATTTCTAAGTTGTTTAGATTTAAAATCTGTCAATGTGATTGTTCAGTGTGTTCATATCAATTCATGATCGTGCACCCAGAAATGGGGTATAAACAAGGAATTACATTTTAAACCAAAGATGCTGGTGTAATGTTTTATTCTTATTTTAAAAGTTGGTTTTGCAACTGTGAAAAGGCAATGAACAATTTTGTAAGAAATCAGCTTCAGTCTCGAAGACTTGAAGGTGCCTGGCAGAAATCCAATTTGAAGTTTGAAAACACTTTGCTTTAAAATCTGTATTGCCTTTTTGCAGTTTAAATTAAAACATGCCTATCATCTATCTGATGTTTTTCCGGTTAATGGGATGTTGCAGTCCATCTATCTGATGTTTTTTCTGTTGTTCTCACCTTGTGCAAGGAGAAAGGACGAATGCACAAAGGCGGACTAAGTGATTGGCTGCACGTTTAACACGAGGTGAGACTTAGTAGCAGGACAGGCTCTGTTCTCACATCTATCTATCTTTAACTATCTAACAGATTAAATATGTGACATCTGATCGCACTTTCTGTCAATATTTCTCATTATAAATTCCCTTCAATGTAGGCTCCTGGTGTGGAGATGTTAGAGACCAGCATCCAGGCTTGTGTTGCAGAAAATCTCCTGTGTTGTAACTAACTCTTAAATCTCTCTGATTCCCAAATGGCTCCAAGTTGTGTTTTTCAACTCGAAATGACATGCAATTGAAGTGAAATACCAAATAAGGGCAGAGGATTGTGTTTGCCTTCTCTATATTATAAATTCCGGTCTAATAGATACTTTGTCAGATTGAGTGACGTCTATAAGTGGGTCCTGTACTCCGAACCTGCCCCAATTAACACAGAATAATATCAACCAATTTAAGATTGTCAGTAGGAATCGCAGTGTGGTGCATTTGCACGTAGTGGAAGCTAGATATATTAATACACAGGGCCCTGTTCTTTGCGGACAGAAAGAACATGTACAAACGTTGCGCCTGTTCCAGCTAAACAAAATTAGTGACAGCCATTCGCTGGTTCATTCCTCAGAGCAATGCCTTGACCAATCAGAGTCAAGTTGCCTGGTTAACATTTCAAACAAAGCTTGCAGTTAACTGTCAGTCACCATAAACTGGTGCATTCTCCATGGCAACGCCTCTACCAATCAGAGTACATCCAGTCAGCACTCTCTTCTCATACAGTGTAAATTTGTTGCTTCCTTTACATTGGTATTCTTGCGAATTGTCCTGATGAGTGCAAGACGAAAAGATTCAACAAAATGTCTCTATTTTCAGCAATGCTCAAGTACAGAAAGTGCAGGGGTAAAGTAAAACAAGGAAATTAGGAAAGCAAAGAAAGGACATGAAAAAATATCGGCAGGTAATATCAAGGAAAACCCAAAGATGTTTTGACTACATTAAGAGCCAACGGATAACTAAGGAAGGGTATGACCTGTCAGAGATGTACAAGGGAACTTACATATGGATGCAGAAGATGTGGGCAGGATTCTTAATGAGTTTTTTGTCTCTGTCTTCACAAAGGAGAGGTTTGATGCAGACATTGTAGTAAAAGAGGAGGAGTGTGAAATATTAGATACGATAAGCATAATGAGAGGGGAAGTACTCGAGGGTCTGACGTCCTTGAAAGTGGATAAATCACCAGGGCTAGTCCTGTCACTGGTTGCTCTGGGCTGTTCCTCGTACTGATACAGCTGAAATATTCCACACTTGTTGGATGAGGTGTTTCTGTATCGTGTTGGGGCATTGTAGAGAAGGTCGTATCTTTCTCGAACTTTCTCGTAGTCTTGAGTCTTCAATCCAGGCATTAATAGTTGAGACAATACTGGGAGCTGTGTTCAGGTTATCGGGGGTAGGTGGTAATGTGGAGAAATTAGTTCAGCCATGAACTTATTGAATGGTGGAGCAGGCACGAGGGGCCGAGTGGCCTACTCCTGCTCCTAATTCGTATGTTCCCATTAGTAATTCTGCTCGAAAGGAATTTCTTGACTTCAGCTACCTTTTTAATCAACTGCAGTTCCAAGTATGCATTCCTGCTCAGTCAAGAAAATTCTTCATTGTGTAGAACATATAAGGTCTCTACCAGTTGACTGCCTCTATGCTGAAGAGTTGGTTGGAGTTTGCCTTTTACTCGCAGTTGAGTCCCACCCGGACCATGCAAACGTAAATCTGTCAGTTGCAGGTAATGTCTCGTCACCCGAGGCTCTTGGCCGGGTTTCACCGTGACGCTCGCCCCTGTGTCAAGCTTAAAATTCGTGACGTGTCCATTCACGTAGATGTCTGCCGTCCAGCCATCTTAGTCTGCGTTCCTGATTTCTCCCAAGAACTCTCCTGGATATTACCATACTTGATTCACTGCTCTCCGCGTGAAGTTCCTCTGCTTTGTACCTTTCAGAGAAGAAATTCTGCTGAGGCACATCTTCTCATAGTGTCCAGTTATTCCACACTTCAAACACTCAGCTTTACTTGCTCTCGTCTCTGGCTCTTCTTGACTCCACAACATTGGTAAAGTTTTCCGATGTCTTGCACCTTCTCACCTGTGTGCTTTTCGGTTCTTCAAAGTGTTTCCCTGGCTTTGGTTTAACCAGTTGGACAGGCATCGCACACCTTCTCAGCCATGGCTAGTCTTCAGCTCGTAGGGTGTTCCGATTCTCTTTGAGAATTTAAGCCTATCTTACGTTTTGAATGGCCTTTTCCAGTGTAAGCTTTTCCTTGGATTACAGCAGCTCTGACCAGGATTTGTCTACTGTGCCAACAACTATCCTGTCTCGGATTAGTTCCACCTGTAATTTGCCATATTTTCAACCTGCTGCCAATCTATACAGGTCATTAATATAGGAGTCTACAGATTAGCCAATCATCTGCGCCCGCTTATTGAATTTAGCTCTTTATTGATACAGGGATTAAAATGTTTATCAAAGGCTTGGAGTACCTCTTCGAATTTATTGGTAGCCTTGTTGATCCCTTGTCAGACAATTACGCCATCCACAATCATAACTAGGGCTTGCAGGAAGGTGTTCACTTGCTCCACTTCACGTTTTGTATGGAGTTGCAAACTGATTCTGAACCTTAGGAGGTTTTTTTCTACATGCTACCCAGTTTTGGATCTGATTGGATCCCTCTTGAGTTTGGAAACGCTCCGCAATTCCCAATTTTGGATCCATTTTGCTTTATTTTATAACGATTTCTTTAGACTGCTCCCCTTTAAGAAACTGTTTTTTTCAGGCTAGCTTGCTTTAATGGAGTGTGACATTAGTTTGAGAGTGTCTTCCTGGCTATTTTTATAGGTTTCCTCAGGTTTTCCCCTTTGAGAACTGCACTTTGATTGTTTATTTTTCTTCGGGCTAGCTTGCTTTAATGGAGTTGTCACAGCTGTTTGAGAGTGTTTCCCGCTGTTTTTATAGACGGTTTTAGGGTATTTCCCTTTCTTTGAGAACTGCACTTTGTTTACGTTTTTCCCAGGCTAGTTTGCCTTATTGGAGTGTCCCTGCTGTATTCGGGGGTAGGGTGGGTGAGTTCCTACGCTTTTTGGTCATTTGCGTGCTTTTCGGGGTTTTCCGCTCTTTGCTCTCACATTCCGCGAGTGAAGGATTGGGATTTTCCCAGTTTTTTTTTCTAACACGATGCCTTCAGAAATTACTTTAAGCCCTTCAAAGGCTTTTAACATGATTCCTCGACTGTCAGCTCTTTAACTCAGCCATTCGCTGGATTCTATTATTTTGCAGGTGACCGTGGTTTAGTGGTGCTTCCTGTAACTCAGTGTTCTGTCTCCCACAGCAACAGATCTCCACGCAGCCTCTCCTGTAGCTCAGTGTTCTGTCTCCCACAGCAACAGATCTCCACATAGCCTCTCCTGTAGCTCAGTGTTCTGTCTCCCACAGCAACGGAGCTCCACACAGCCTCTCCTGTAGCTCAGTGTTCTGTCTCCCACAGCAACAGATCTCCACGCAGCCTCTCCTGTAGCTCAGTGTTCTGTCTCCCACAGCAACAGATCTCCACGCAGCCTCTCCTGTAGCTCAGTGTTCTGTCTCCCACAGCAACAGATCTCCACGCAGCCTCTCCTGTAACTCAGTGTTCTGTCTCCCACAGCAACGGAGCTCCACACAGCCTCTCCTGTAGCTCAGTGTTCTGTCTCCCACAGCAACAGATCTCCACACAGCCTCTCCTGTAACTCAGTGTTCTGTCTCCCACAGCAACAGATCTCCACACAGCCTCTCCTGTAACTCAGTGTTCTGTCTCCCACAGCAACAGATCTCCACACAGCCTCTCCTGTAGCTCAGTGTTCTCTCTCCCACAGCAACAGATCTCTACACAGCCTGTCTTGTAGTTCAGTTGTCTATTTTTTACTGTTCCGGGCCAGTGTTTCTTTCTAACTTTCTCTGTTGTTCAGATTCTCTTGGTCGATTTCACACCTGTTTTACCGTTAACACCATGTTGGATGAGGTGTTTCTGTATCATGTTGGGTATTGTAGAGAAAGTCCTTATTATTTGCAGTTACTATATACACTATATACCAAGACATGCGCGATGCCAATATCATCACCCTCTATAAAAACCAAGGTGACCGCGGTGACTGCAACAACTACCGTGGAATCTCCCTGCTCAGCATAGTGGGGAAAGTCTTTGCTCGAGTCGCTCTAAACAGGCTCCAGAAGCTGGCCGAGCGCGTCTACCCTGAGGCACAGTGTGGCTTTCGTGCAGAGAGATCGACCATTGACATGCTGTTCACCCTTCGTCAGATACAGGAGAAATGCCGCGAACAACAGATGCCCCTCTACATTGCTTTCATTGATCTCACCAAAGCCTTTGACCTCGTCAGCAGACGTGGTCTCTTCAGACTACTAGAAAAGATCGGATGTCCACCAAAGCTACTAAGTATCATCACCTCATTCCATGACAATATGAAAGGCACAATTCAACATGGTGGCTCCTCATCAGACCCCTTTCCTATCCTGAGTGGCGTGAAACAGGGCTGTGTTCTTGCACCCACACTTTTTGGGATTTTCTTCTCACTGCTGCTTTCACATGCGTTCAAGTCCTCTGAAGAAGGAATTTTCTTCCACGCAAGATCAGGGGGCAGGTTGTTCAACCTTGTCCGTCTAAGAGCGAAGTCCAAAGTACGGAAAGTCCTCATCAGGGAACTCTGCTTTGCTGACGATGCTGCTTTAACATCTCACACTGAAGAGTGCCTGCAGAGTCTCATCGACAGGTTTTCGGTTGCCTGCAATGAATTTGGCCTAACCATCAGCCTCAAGAAAACGAACATCATGGGGCAGGACGTCAGAAATGCTCCATCCATCAATATTGGCGACCACGCTCTGGAAGTGGTTCAAGAGTTCACCTACCTCGGCTCAACTATCATCAGTAACCTGTCTCTAGATGCAGAAATCAACAAGCGCTTGGGAAAGGCTTCCACTGCTATGTCCAAACTGGCCAAGAGAGTGTGGGAAAATGGCGCACTGACACGGAACACAAAAGTCCGAGTGTATCAGGCCTCTGTCCTCAGTACCTTGCTCTATGGCAGCGAGGCCTGGACAACGTATGTCAGCCAAGAGCGACGTCTCAATTCATTCCATCTTTGCTGCCTCCGGAGAATACTTGGCATCAGGTGGCAGGACCGTATCTCCAACACAGAAGTCCTCGAGGCGGCCAACATCCCCAGCTTGTACACACTACTGAGTCAGCGGCGCTTGAGATGGTTTGGCCATGTGAGCCACATGGAAGATGGCAGGATCCCCAAAGACACGTTGTACAGCGAGCTCGCCACTGGTATCATGGCCGTCCATGTCTCCGCTATAAAGACGTCTGCAAATGCGACATGAAATCCTGCGACATTGATCACAAGTCGTGGGAGTCAGTTGCCAGCGTTCGCTAGAGCTGGCGGGCAGCCATAAAGACAGGGCTAAAATGTGGCGAGTCAAAGAGACTTAGTAGTTGGCAGGAAAAAAGACAGAGGCGCAAGGGGAGAGCCAACTGTGTAACAGCCCCGACAAACAAATTTCTCTGCAGCACCTGTGGAAGAGCCTGTCACTCTAGAATTGGCCTTTATAGCCACTCCAGGCGCTGCTTCACAAACCACTGACCACCTCCAGGCGCGTATCCATTGTCTCTCGAGATAAGGAGGCCCAAAGAAGTGCAGCAAAGATTTACTAAATTGGTCCCTGGGATGGGGGGGTTGTCCAATGATGAGAGTCTGAGTAAATTGGGCCTATATTCTCTGGAGTTTAGAAGAATGAGAGGCAATCTAGTTGAGACATATAAGATTCTGAAAGGACTTGATAGGGTAGAAGCTGAGAGATTGTTCCCACTGATCGGGGAATCTAAAACATGGGGACACAGTCTCAGGATAAGGGGACAATCATTCAGGACTGAGATGAGGAGAAATTACTTCACTCAGAGGGTTGTGAATCTTTGGAATTCTCTACCCCAGAGGGTTGTAGATGCTCCATCATTGAATACATTTAAGGCTGGGATAGATAGATTTTTGGTCTCGCAGAGAATCAAGGGAGATGGGGAGTGGGCAGGAAAGTGGAATTGAAGCCCAAGATCAGCCATGATTATATTGAATGGTGGAGCAGGCTCGATGGGCCGAATGGTCTACTTCTGCTCCTATTGCTTGCGTTCTTGTGGCTCGTTCAGTAATGGTGCTACCGAGCCACTCTTGGTGATGGACATTGAAGTCCCCCACCCAGAGTACATTCTGCACCCTTGCTGTTCAACATGGAGGAATACTGATTCATCAGCTGAGGGAGGGCACTAGGTGATAATCGGCAGGAGGTTTCCTTCTCCATGTTTGACCTGATGCTATGAGACTTCATGGGGTCTGGAGTCGATGTTGAAGAATCCCAGGGCAATTCCCTCCTGACTGTATACCAGTGTGCCACCACCTCTGCTGGGTCTGTCCTGCCGGTGGGACAGGACATACCCGGGGATAGTGATGGCAGTGTCTGGGACAGTGTAAGGTAAGATTCCGTGTGTAATCTGATGTTAGGCTGTTGCTTAACTGGTCTGTGGGACAGCTCTCCCAACTTTGGCACAAGGCCCAGATTTTAGGAGGATTTTGCAGGGTTTGCCGTTGTCGTTTTTGATGCCTAGGTCGATGCCGGTTGGTCCGTCCGGTTTCATTCCTTATTGACTTTGTAGCGGTTAGATACAACTGAGTGGCTTGCTCGGCCATTTCAGAGGGTATGTAAGAGTCAATCACATTGCTGTGGGTCTGGAGTCGCATGTAGGCCAGACCAGGTAAGGACAGCAGATTTCCTTCCCTAAAGGACATTAGTGAAACAGATGGGTTTTCAGGACAAAATGGTAGTTTCATGATTATTGTTTTTGAGACAAGTTTTTTAATCCCAGGTTTATTTGATTTAAATTCCCCATCAGCCATAGTGGGATTTGAACTTACATCACTGGACCATTAGTCATGCCCTCTGGATTACTAGCTCAATCATGTTACCATTATGCCACCATTCCCATCCTGTATGTTACACTCGTATGAGCGGTGGATAGAGCTGAACGTTTGAATTCAACTGCCTGTGGGAAAAAGATTGGACTGTGTGTGTGTGTGTGGAGATTTGACATCTGGATGTTCAGCACTTCCTCTTTTTCCCATGAATATTGTGTCTGTAAAACAAGATGCCTGTTCACAGTGACACTGATTCCCTGTATTCCTGCAGGAGAGAACGGGACCTGATTCCGGATAGGGAGAATGCTGGCCTGGTAGCAGAGACAAATAACCAGCCATTGATTATTTCTGTCTGACTTTTATTTTTGCATGTTTGTAACGTTACAGTTTGTCGATGGAAAATAAAATGATCCAATAGGTCCAGTTTCAGGCAGTGTGAAGATTTAAATCACAAACTGTAAATATAGTTCCAAAACAAGGATGGACCCTGCTCGAGTTGTTAATTTGGGTTGTTTCAACAATTGTGTTGCAAGTTGAGGATGGAAAAGCTTCAACAGAGCAATGAATACTGTAGAAAGAGCCGGGAGAAATGGAAAAGCCCGGAACAAAGCAGACGAGTGTGATGGTGGAATCACTTGTGTTAGTGTGAGGAGTGTTACAAATGAAGCTGCTGCACGACAGGTAACAGAGACCAGTATTAAAGACGGACAGGAGTGGGACCGAAAACATTCCTGGCTGTGATGTATTCTGGAAAGATAGGGCAGGAATAAAAAGAGGAGGGTTTGATGACAATACTGATCATGGATAATATTCCAATCCTCCAGAGGAATAATACACTAGAGGGTTCCAAGGCAGCATCTATTTGGTTTGAGTTCAGGAACTGAAAAGGAGATGTTACATTGCTGGATGTTTCCCCTAGATCCCCAAACAGCGAGGAGAGAGGAGCAAATCTGCAGGAAAATGTCAAAGAAACTGCAAATTAATAAAGACGTAATCGTCGGGGATTTCAACCACACTAACATAGGGCTGGAGTTTTATTCGGGAGAGATGGGAGATTGGGAACTCCCAGAAGCATAGGTTTCTCTCCAGTCTTGCTGAATTGATGGGAAAAGCTGATTAACATTCCTCTCGAGGGTTTGGCTGACTGTCGAATGGGTAACCCTTTGGCACCAGTCGAGAGGAGGGAGAGAGGGAGTGTCAGGTTTTTATGTGTTTAGGAGGGATGTTGACTAGCTTTTGATCGACAAGGTACAAACACTGGCTTCTCAATCAGGTAAGAGAGTTTATTAAGTCCAGCAAGAATATACAAGCAATACTTAACAAACGGCAGTGGTTGTACTCGGTTGAACACAGAGTGTTCTCGGTCCCTGTTATCTGAGTTGCTATGGTGCTATCTTCTTTCTTGAGGTGTTCTGTTGACTGTAGATTTGTTTCTTGAATCAGTGCGCCCCCAGTTGTCCCAGCGTCTGTCATTTATGACCCCCTCCAAGGGTTCCTTCCTTCCATATTAGGTTAAAGTCCACCTTAACCCTTTGGTCAGGTTTAACCACACCTTCTGTACATTGTGCCTTCTTCGTTAGGTTATAGTAATTGTTCAGCGGAGAGTTTCATCTGTTGACTTTTTTTTATTAAAATAAAACCACCCAGTTTGTATATTTATTTGTATATTTATATATACAGCAGATATGATCCTACCCACTGTACACTGTCTCTGCAGGCAGCTTGATGGCCCAGTCATTGTCACACAATGGGGAAAGTTTGCTGTCTGTTCAAGGCTCGAATGGTCTCTGAATATATTTATTTGCATTATACAAAGAACAAAGAACAGTACAGCACAGGAACAGGCCATTCGGCCCTCCAAGCCTGCGCCGATCTTGATGCCTGCCTAAACTAACAGCTTCTGCACGTCCAGGGTCCGTATCCCTCTACTCCCTTCCTATTCATATATTTGTCAAGATGTCTCTTAAACGTCGCTATCGTATCTGCTTCCACCATCTCCCCCGGCAGCAAGTTCCAGGCACTCACCACCCTCTGTGTAAAGAACTTGCCTCGCACATCCCCTCTAAACTTTGCCCCTCGCAACTTAAACCTATGTCCCCTAGTAACTGACTCTTCCACCCTGGGAAAAAGCTTCTGACTATCCACTCTGTCCATGCCACTCATAACTTTATAAACCTCTATCATGTCGCCCCTCCACCTCCGTCGTTCCAGTGAAAACAATCTGAGTTTATCCAGCCTCTCCTCATAGCTAATGCCCTCCAGACCAGGCAACATCCTGGTAAACCTCTTCTGTACCCTCTCCCAAGCCTCCACGTCCTTCTGGTAGTGTGGCGACCAGAATTGCACGCAATATTCTAAGTGTGGCCTAACTAAAGTTCTATCATCCTTCATGAGGCCTACCAAGTCTATCCCTTATTGTGACTGAGTCTGTCTTAGTTTGAAATGCAGAATGGGCATTTGGTCTCGCAGCAATGCTACTTCTGCTATGGTTGTGAAAATAAACACCGTCTCCCACCATCTCCCCACTACAGAATACCAATATACATTTCATATTGAACAACATGATTCCAAACACAAAGTCCACAACTTAGTTCCAATCTAATACACACATTGATTGATATATATATATATATATATAGTATGTATATATCAAAGTATAAATATTCCCAAGCAAAACTGCAACATCACTTAAAATTATTCCAATTTAAAACCTAACATCTCGTGAGTTTTATCAGACCATAACTCACAAAAATTCATCCAACAGATAAAACACGGCAGAGGTTAACACTTCAATTCCTACAGGAGGGAGGAGTGGGAAGGTGCCGGTGGGGGCTGGCAGACTGGAGGACTGAAGGACTGAAGGCTGGGGAAAATTGGAGGCCCTGGGGGGGGGATAGCATTCAGAGATCAGGTGCATGAGGGAGTGGTGGTTTTTGGGGTGGAGGTTGGGGTGGGGGTGGAAACTGTGTCTGGGGGGGGGTGGTTGAGCTGGGTAGTAGGTGGAAGATCAGAGGCAGACGCTGGGGGTAGGAGTTGGTGGGGACTGGGGATTCAGAAGCAGGGTTAGCAGATCAGAGGCCTCTCCGAGCTCATGGAGGGGGTCAGGGAGAGATCGGAAGGGTTGGTAGAATCTCTGATCAGCGGGGAGGGGGGGTTATTGGTGAACGAGGCAGTTACTCTGGGTCTGGACCCTCTGTAACCAAGATCTCCTGGATCCACCCATCCTCAACTTCCCTTAACAGCCTGCTTCCTGGGAAATCTGACCGGGCAAAGTTAAATTTGAAATGGTGAATCAATGTGAGCCTCATTATAATATTTAAATTGCCAACCCACTGCCATATCTTTTAATTAGGTTTTCTGAAGTGAATAAACTGTGACTGTTGCTTTAAGGTCCCACCCCTTGCGCCAGTGACATTTCAAATTGATGGAAAATTCACAGCTTAATGAGCAAAGGTTAAAGAGTATAGCGGGAAAGTGATAGCAGTATAACATTGGCAGAGATCGGGGGAGGGGAGCAGTCTGATTAACCCTTGCCTTACAGGGAAAGTTTATTCCAGGACAGGTTAGACTGGGCTGAGGAGTGATTAGGATATGAGTTACAGCTGGAAATGTCCCTTAGACAGACGGGAAAACTGGAGAAATTATGGGAATGGGCCCTTGACTGTAATAACTTTAATTCCTGCATATTTTCAGTGACACTGAGTTTTGACTTGATCCCAGATGGAAGATGGGAAAGATTCTCTCCCTGAAAATGTGGGTGAAAGTTTGGAGATGGGACATGTTGTCCGCATTGTAAAATGACACCTGTCCACCCTCATAGTCCAGGTAAACCCCGATCTTCCGGGGTTTCACGCTGCTGGACCAATTCGGGATTGTACCAGCAGAATGGTTATGATCCACAATCCAGTATCCATCTGCAGGTCTTGTGTTGATTCGCCCTCTCCTCCGAGCAGACTTTCGGGTCACTCCAACACCCCAATAAGTCGTACTCCCCACCTCCACCTCCCAGTAATGTCTCCCTGATGTGAATCCCTCCGATCCCAGGACACAGAACCAGGAATCAAACCTCTCCGGGGTTTCAGGGAGCGGCTGCAGTTTGTCTCCGACTCTCACACTGGTCCGGTCCTCAGACAGGATGAGCTGGGGATGTGCTGTTTTCGGATCCAGAGTCAGAGAGGCTGGAGCTGGGGGAAAGTTACAATAACACAGTCAGTGATTGAGTTTTTTTCTGTAATTTATTCAAACACTTTATAAATCTCGCACACTGTTGGATAATTTGCAGGTGGTTCATGTGGGGACATTCCCAAGCTGAGATTCTCAGGGTCTGGGAAGAGGCTGCAGGAAAGGTTGGGGGCGTGGTGGGGGGGTGCGGGGAGAGGGTGGGATAGGTTAGGGGCCCACTATATTCACTGTGTTTACATACAGAGTATGAAACTCTGATATCTGACAGCTCCTGTTCACTTCCGCAGCACACTGTTAGCCTGTAACTAAATCTAGCTCATTACTCCTCTCTGCCTACAGGCGTACTGCCAGAGGACTGTAGGACAGCTAAGGTCGTACTGTTGTTTAACAAGGGAGAAAGGGATAGACTGAGTAATTACAGGCTAGTCAGGCCTAACCTCTGTGGTGGGAAAGTTATTAGAAAAAGCTCTGAGGGACAGAATAAATCTTCATTTAGAAAGGCACGGATTAATCAAAGCAGGGATTTGTTCAAGGAAGTGTCTGACTAACACAATTGAAATTTCTGAGGAGGTACCAAGCAGGCTGTATGAGGGTAGTATATTTGCTGGAGTCTATATGGATTTTAGCAAGACTTTTGATAAGCTCCCAAATGGAAGACTGATCAAAAAAGTAAAAGCTCTTGGGATCCAAGACGAAGCAACAAAGTGGATCCAAAATTGGCTCAGAGGCAGGAAGCAAAGGGTAATGGTTAATGGTGCTTTTGTGATCGGAAGGCTGTTTCCAATGGGGTTCCACAGAGCTCAGTACTCGATCCCTTTTTGTGGTAAATAACAACGGTTTGGACTTTAATGTAGGGGGGATAATTAAGAAGTTTGCAGATGATACAAAAATTGGCCGTGTGGTTGATAATGAAGAAGAAAGCTGTAGACTGCAGGAAGATAGCAGGTTGGCAGAACAGTGGTAAATGGAATTCAATCCGGAGAAGTGTGAGGGAATGCATATGGGGAAGGCAAACAAGGCAAAGGAATACACAATAAATGGTAGGATACTGAGATATGCAGGGACCTTGGAGTACATGTCCACAGATCCCTGAGCTGGGCAGGTTGATAAGGTGGTCAAGAAGGTATATGGGATACTTTATTAGCTGTGGCATAGAATAGAAGAGCTGGCAGGTTATGCTGGAACTGAAACAAACACTAGTTGGACGACAGCGGGAATACTGTCTGTAGTTCCGATCATTGCACGATAGATATGATTGTATTAGAGAGGGGACAGAGGCGATTTACGAGGATGCTGCCTGGACTGGAGAATTGTAGTTAGGAGGAAGGATTGAACAGGCTGGGGTTGTTTTTTTTGGAACAGAGGAGGCTGAGGGGAGATTTAATTGCAGTGTATAAAATTATGAGGGGTCTAGTTTATTAGCGAGAGGCAGCATGGTTTTGTGAAGGGGAGGTCATGTCTCACTAATTTGATTGAGTTTTTTGAGGAAGTGACGAAGATGATTGATGAATGAAGGGCAGTGGATGTTATCTATATGGAATTTAGTAAAGTCTTTGACAAGGTCCCTCATGGCAGACTGGTACAAAAGGTGAAGTCACACGGGATCAGAGGTGAGCTGGCAAGATGGATACAGAACTGGCTCGGTCATAGAAGACAGAGGGTAGCAGTGGAAGGGTGTTTTTCTGAATGGAGGGCTGTGACTAGTGGTGTTCCACAGGGATCAGTGCTGTGACCTTTGCTGTTGGTAGTATATATGAATGATTTGGAGGAAAATGTAGCTGGTCTGATTAGTAAGTTTGCGGATGACACAAAGGTTGGTGGAATTGCGGATAGTGATGAGGATTGTCAGAGGATACAGCAGGATATAGATCGGTTGGAGACTTGGGTGGAGAAATGGAAGATGGAGTTTAATCCGGACAAATGTGAGGTAATGCATTTTGGAAGGTCTAATACAGGTGGGAGGTATACAGTAAATGGCAGAACCCTTAGGAGTATTGACAGGCAGAGAGATCTGAGCGTACAGGTCCACAGGTCACTGAAAGTGGCAGCGCAGGTGGATAAGGTAGTCAAGAAGGCATACGGCATGCTTGCCTTCATCGGTCGGGGCATAGAGTATAAAAATTGGCAAGTCATGCTGCAGCTGTACAGAACTTTAGTTAGGCCACACTTAGAATATTGCGTGCAATTCTGGTCGCCACACTACCAGAAGGACGTGGAGGCTTTGGAGAGGGTACAGAAGAGGTTTACCAGGATGTTGCCTGGTCTGGAGGGCATTAGCTATGAGGAGAGGTTGGATAAACACGGATTGTTTTCACTGGAACGACGGAGGTGGAGGGGCGACATGATAGAGGTTTACAAAGTTATGAGTGGCATGGACAGAGTGGATAGTCAGAAGCTTTTTCCAAGGGTGGAAGAGTCAGTTACGAGGGGAAATAGGTTTAAGGTGAGAGGGGCAAAGTTTAGAGGGGATGTGCGAGGCAAGTTCTTTACACAGAGGGTGGTGAGTGCCTGGAACTTGCTGCCAGGGGAGGTGGTGGAAGCAGGTACGATAGTGACGTTTAAGAGGCATCTTGACAAATACATGAATAGGATGGGAATAGAGGGATATGGGCCCCGGAAGTGCAGAAGGTTTTAGTTTAGACAGGCATCAAGATCGGCGCAGGCTTGGAGGGCCGAATGGCCTGTTCCTGTGCTGTACTGTTCTTTGTTCTTTGTTCTAGTTGGGTGGATAGGAAGGCCCTGTTTCCCTTGCTGAGGAGTCGATAATCAGGGGGCTTAGATTTAGGGTAAGAGGTAAGCGGCTTAGACAGGATTCAAGGGGAACTTTTTTCACCAGAGAGTGGTGGGGATCTGGAACTCACTGCCTGAAAGGATGGTAGTGGTATTATCACTGGGCTAGTAACCCAGAGACCCAGGGTATTTCTCAGGGGACAAGGGTTCGAATCCCACCACAGCAGATGATGGAATTTGAATTTAATTAATAAATCTGGAATTAAAAGCTAGTCTAATGATGGCCATGAAACCATTGTCGATTGTTGTAAAAACCCATCTGGTTCACTAATGTCCTTTAGGGAAGGAAATCTGCTGTCCTTACCTGGTCTGGCCTACATGTGACTCCAGACCCACAGCAATGTGGTTAACTCTTACATGCCCTCTGAAATGGCCGAGCAAGCCATTCAGTTGTACCTAACCGCTACAAAGTCAATAAAGCAGAATGAAACTGGACGGACCACCCGGCATCGACCAAGGCAATGGAAACGACAACGGCAAACCCAGCCCTGTCGACCCTGCAAAGTCCTCCTTACTAACATCTGGGGGCTTGTGCCAAAGTTGGGACAGCTGTCCCACAGACTAGTCAAGCAACAGCCTGACATAGTCATACTAACCGAATCTTACCTTAGAGACAGAGTCCCAGACACGACCATCACCATCCCCGGGTATGTCCTGTCCCATCGGCAGGACAGACCCAACAGAGGCGGCAGCACAGTGGTATACAGTAGGGAGGGAGTTGCTCTGGGAGTCCTCAACATCGACTCCAGACCCTATGAAGTCTCATGGCATCAGGTCAAACATGGACAAGGAAACCTCCTGCTGATTACCACCTACCGCCCTCCCTCAGCTGATGACTCAGTACTCCTCCATGTTGAACAACACTTGGAGGAAGCGCTGAGGGTGGCAAGGGCACAAAATGTACTCTGGGTGGGGGACTTCAATGTCCATCAGCAAGAGTGGCTCGGTAGCACCACTACTGACCGAGCTGGCTGAGTCCTAAAGGACATATCTGCTAGACTGGGTATGCGGCAGGTGGTGAGAGAAACAACAAGAGGGAAAAACATACTTGACCTCATCCTCACCAATCTGCCTGCCGCAGATGCATATGACAGTATTGGTAGGAGTCATCACCGCACAGTCCTTGTGGAGATGAAGTCCCGCCTTCACATTGAGGATATCCTCCATCGTGTTGTGTGGCACTATCACCGTGCTGAATGGGATAGATTTCGAACAGATCTAGCAATGCAAAACTGGGCATCCATGAGGTGCTGTGGGCCATCAGCAGCAGCAGAATTGTACTCAACCACAAGCTGTAATCTCATGACCCGGCCTATCCCCCATTCCACCATTACCGTCAAGCCAGGAGACCAACCCTGGTTCAATGTAGAGTGCAGGTGGGCATGCCAGGAGCAGCACCAGGCATACCTCAAAATGAGGTGTTAACCTGGTGAAGCTACAACCCAGGACTATCTGAGTGCCAAACTGCGTTAGCAGCATGCGATAGACAGAGCTAAGGGATCCCATAACCAACGGATCAGATCTAAGCTCTGCAGTCCTGCCACATCCAGCCGTGAATGGTGGCGGACAATTAAACAATTAACTGGAGGAGGTGGCTCCACAAATATCCCCATCCTCAATGATGAGGGAGCCCAGCACATCAGTGCGAAAGATAAGGCTGAAGCATTTGCAACAATCTTCAGCCAGAAGTGCTGAGTTGATGATCCATCTCAGCCTCCTCCTGAAGTCCCCAGCATTACAGATGCCAGACTTCAGCCAATTCGATTCACTCCGCGTGATATCAAGAAACGACTGAAGGCACTGGATACTGCTAAAGCTATGGGCCCTGACAATATTCTGGCAATAGTACTGAAGACCTGTGCTCCAGAACTTGCCACGCCCCTAGCCAAGCTGTTCCAGTACAGCTACAACACTGGCATCTACCCTGCAATGTGGAAAATTGCCCAGGTATGTCCTGTACACAAAAAGCAGGACAAGTCCAACCCGGCCAACTACCACCCCATCAGTCTACTCTCAATCATCAGTAAAGTGATGGAAGGTGTCATCAACAGTGCCATCAAGCAGCACTTGCTTAGCAATAACATGCTCAGTGACGCTCAGTTTGGGTTCCGCCAGGGCCACTCAGCTCCTGACCTTATTACAGCATTGGTTCAAACATGGACAAAAGAGCTGAACTCAAGAGGTGAGAGTGAATCTCTTGACATCAAGGCAGCATTTGACCAAGTATGACATCAAGGAGCCCTCGCAAAACTGAGGTCAATGGGAATCAGGGGGAAAATCCTCCGCTGGTTGCAGGCATACCAAGTCCAAAGAAAGAAGGTTGTGGTTGTTGGAGGTCAATCATCTGAGCTCCAGGACATCACTGCAGGAGTTCCTCAGGGTAGTGTCCTAGGCCCAACCATCTTCAGCTGCTTCATCAATGACCTTCCTTCAATCATAAGGTCAGAAGTGGGGATGTTCGCTGATGATTGCACAATGTTCAGCACCGTTCACGACACCTCAGATACTGAAGCAGTCTGTGTAGAATTGCAGCAAGACCTGGACAATATCCAGGCTTGGGCTGATAAGTGGCAAGTAACATTCGTGCCACACGAGTGCCAGACAATAATAATCTCCAACAAGAGAGAATCTAACCATCTCCCTTTGACATTCAATGGCATTACCATCGCTGAATCCCCCACTATCAACATCCTAGGGGTTACCATTGACCAGAAACTGAACTGGAGTAGCCATATAAATACCGTGGCTACAAGAGCAGGTCAGAGACTAGGAATCCTGCGGCGAGTAACTCACCTCCTGACTCCCCAAAGCCTGTCCACCATCTGCAAGGCACAAGTCAGGAGCGTGATGGAATACTCTCCACTTGCCTGGATGGGTGCAGCTCCAACAACACTCAAGAAGCTCAACACCATCCAGAACAAAGCAGCCCGCTTGATTGGCACCCCATCCACAAACATTCACTCCCTCTACCACCAATGCACAGTGGCAGCACTGTGTACCCTCTACAAGATGCACTGCAGCAACACACCAAGGCTCCTTAGACAGCACCTTCCAAACCCGCGACCTCTATCACCTGGAAGATCAAGGTTAGCAGATGCATGGGAACACCACCACCTGCAAGTTCCCCTCCACATCACACACCATCCTGACTTGGAACTATATCGTTGTTCCTTCACTGTCGCTGGGTCAAAATCCTGGAACTCCCTTCCTAACAGCATTGTGGGTGTACCTACCCCACATGGACTGCAGTGGTTCAAGAAGACAGCTCACCACCACCTTCTCAAGGGCAATTAGGAATGGGCAATAAATTCTGGCATAGCCAGTGATACCCACATCCCATGAAACAAATTTTTTTAAAATGTTTTTATGAAGCAACAAATGGAAGTGGAGATGGAACCAGAGGGAGTTACACTGATCTCACAAAGCAGTTTCACATTCTTTGTGGAGTATGTGTTGTGCTTTCCTTCCCTGTCCGTTTGTCCTAATAACCTTACTGCAATCTGTTATTTAGATTCAGTTACACAATGAGAGATTTACCAAGTTTGAAAATAGGGAACATAGAAATCTCTTTACCCGGGAAGATACTGCCCCTCATTTGTTTCCATGTTATGTACTGTAAAAGATCTTTAGGTATTCCCAGTGACAGATCCCCACTGACCAATGAACGGAGATCCTCAGACTTGCTCTTGTGGGCAACTCCCTCCTGAAATAAAACAGAAAATCAGAATTCAGTGGCACACACTGCGACAAGTGTTTAATATTTCAGCTGTGACAGTGGGAGGAACAGCCCAGGACAAACAGTGACGGGAATGAGTAACATGAACAGATTAACACCAGACTATGGACTTGGAAAAGTGGAATTGTGCAGTATTTCTTTTCAAAACCCAGCAATTACAGGCCAGTCAATTTAACCTCAGTGATGGGAAAACTTTTAGAAACAATAATCTGGGACAAAATTAACGGTCACTTGGACAAATCCGGATTAATTAAGGAAAGGCAGCAAATCGTGTTCAACGAACTTGATTGAGTTTTTTTTGATGAAGTAACAGAGAGGGTTGATGAGGGTAATGTGGTTGATGTGATGTACATGTCTTCCAAAAGGCATTTAATAAAGTGCCTCATAACAGGCTTGTCAGCAAAGTTAAAGCCCATGGAATAAAAGGGACAGTAGCAGAATGGATATGAAGTTGACTGAATGACAGGAAAGAGAGAGTTGTGGTGAATGGTTGTTTTTCAGCCTGGTGATAGGTATGTAATGGGGTGTTCGGACCCTTGCTTTTGCTGATATATATTCATGACCTAGACTTGGGTGTACAAGGCAGAATTTCAAAATTTGCAGATGACACAAAACTTGGAAGTATTGTGAACTGTAAGGGGGATAGTGATAAACTTCAAGAGGACATAGACAGGCTGGTGGAATGGGCAGTTATGACCACAGTGGGAGCAACGCAGTGTCAATTCAGTCCCGTCATTCCACAGGTCACAGCATATTATTTAAGCTTTCACACCCAATCGGAAAACAGCCAAATTAAACACTCTAGTAACCCCAGAATGAAACAGACCAAACCAGGTATCTTTAGACAACAACAAATTAACTATTTATTAAAAACTAAACCTTAAACGCTATTAAGATAAACCTATGTTTAAAGACCTTTATAACTTCTTATCTTAATCTATCCCCCGCATTCGCACACATACATTCAAAAGTAACAGTAGTCCGGTTTTAAAAAGTGGAGTTTATTAAAACAAAATTAGCTGTCCCTTAAGAATAAATAAAATAAGTAAGTCTTTGTAGGTTATGTTCCTGATGGATGCGGTCTTCTAATGTGGAAATAGTCAAAGGTCACTCGAAGTCTTCATCCGGATTTGATGGAAATAGTCCTTCAGAAGCTAGGCATTCAACTCTTCGGCTGCAGCAAGCATTAACAGTTCTTTGAACGATGTGCACAGCAATTCAAACAGTGTCTTGAAAAAGAAGGCTTTTCTTCTTTACGTAGGGAATTAACTTGGCTTGTAGCTTCATGTAGAATTTCCTGCTGAGAGGAAATAGACAGCTCTCTTTCTCTTCACTTTGTCTCTCTGGAAAATCTCTCAGAAGTAAGTGGTTTCATCCGGTTTCTGCCAGTTCCACACACAGCCAAGTGGACACATTGCACCATGTGACCTCTCTCGCCTGCTGTTGCCCAGGGTAACAAAAATGCAGCTGTGGCACACTGTCTCTCCAGAATATTCCCTCTCTTAAAGGTGCACTGTTTTTAACAAAGTCTTAAGACACACACACACACACTGTTTTTAATCCGAGGAGATAGATAATTACAGGTCCGTGACAGTGGCATATGAAATTTAATGCAGAGAAGTGTAAAGTGATTCATTTTGATAGAAAGAACAAGGAGAAGTAATATAAAATAAAGGCTATATCACCTGTGCCCCCAGAGCATTAGCCTGGGCCCCTGAATTACTAGTCCAGTGACAAATTCTAAAGGGGATGCAGGAGCAGAGGGACCTGGGGGTATATATACACAAATTATTGATGGTGGCAAGACAGGTTGAGAAAGTAGTTAAAAAGGCAAATGGGATCTTGGGCTTTATAAATAGGGGCACACAGTACAAAAACAAGGAAGTTATGATAAACTTGTATGAAACACTGGTTCAGCCTCAGCTGGAATTTATGTCCAGTTCTGGGCACCACACTTTAGGAAGGATATGAATGTATTAGAGAGGGTGCAGAAAAGATTATCTGAAAAGATCTGCAGGGCTACGGGGAAAAGGCAGGGGAGTGGGATTAGGTGAGTTACCCTTGCAGAGAGCTGGCATGGACACAATGGGCCAAATAGCCTCCTTCTGTTCTGTCACCATTCAGTGATTCTTTCTACGTGTTAAAGAGAAACCTTTCCTCAGATTGTTGTCATATCTGCACATGCTTTTCGTGGTGAACAGTGTGAAGTAGTGGAAAGATTCCCAGTCTCATTAACAGTCTGACTGACTGTCACATGAACACAATCTCCATGGCTGTGACTCTCACTACACCAGCCTAGAGGTGGTTAGTGCCATGTGGCAGCAAGGTTTTCTGAGCTCTCACAACCCATATAAGAGGGGGCACCCAAACCCACCTGGCCCAAAGTACCCATTAACTATCAAAATGGTTCCGAGCCAAAGCTTATCTTATTGAAACATACAAGATTCTGAGGGGGCTTGACAGTATAAGTACTGAGAGGATGTTTCCCCTTGTGGGGGAAGCGAGAACTAGGGGGGCACAGTTTCTGAATAAATGGTCTCATATATAAGATGGGGATGAGGAGTTATTTCTTCTCTCAGAGGTCATTAGTCTGTGGAATTCTGTGGAATTCTCTTCCCCAGACAGCAGTGGAGGCTGGGTCATTGATTATATTCAAGGCTGACTTAGACAGATTTTTGATCTACAAGGGAGTAAAGGGTTTTGGGGAGCAGGCGGGAAAGTGGAGTTAAGGCCATAATCAGATCATCCATGATCGTATTGAATGGCGGAGCAGGCTGGAGGGGCCGAATGGTCTACTCCTGCTTCTTTTTATGTTCTTATTAAAGCATCATCGTTTATTTCCTTTTGCCAGTTTTGAGGCAAGGTCCTTAAATGTTAACACTTCTTCTCTCTCCACAGATGCTGCCTGACCTGCTGAGTAGTTCCAGCACTTTCTGCTTTTATTTCCAACATCCGCAGTATTTTGCTTTTATTTCATTCTTCTAAACTCCAATGAGTATGGGCCCAACCTGTTCATCCTTTCCCCATATGACAACCCCGTCATCCCAGGAATCACTCAAGTGAACCTTCTCTGAACTGCTTCTAGCGCAATTATATCCTTTTTCAAATAAGGAGACCAAAACTGTACACATTATTCCAGATGTGGTCTCACCAAGGCCCTGTACAGCTGCAGTAAAACCTCCCTACTTTTATACTCAATTTCCCTTGTAATAAATACCAACATTCCATTTTCCTTCCAAATCACTTTCTGTACCTGCAGACTAACTTTCTATGATTCACCTTGGGCAGGTTCAGTGTGTAGGACCCACTTATAGGAATGGCAGATGTCACTCAATCTGAGAAAGTATTTATTAGACCATTCAACAACTCATGGCTAATTATCTACCTCAACTCCAGCTTCCCGAACTCTCCTCATATTCCTTCATTCCCTTTAATGCCCAGAAATCTATTGAGTTCTGTCTTGAATATACTCAATGACTGAGTATTCACAGCTCTCTGGGGTAGAGAATGCAGCAAGACCTGGACAATATCCAGGCTTGGGCTGATAAGTGGCAAGTAACATTCGCGCCACACAAGTGCCAGACAATAATAATCTCCAACAAGAGAGAATCTAACCATCTCCCCTTGACATTCAATGGCATTACCATCGCTGAATCCCCCACTATCAACATCCTGGGGGGGTTACCATTGACCAGAAACTGAACTGGAGTAGCCATATAAATACCATGGCTACAAGAGCAGGTCAGAGGCTGGGAATCCTGCGGCGAGCAACTCCCCTCCTGACTCCCCAAAGCCTGTCCACCATCTACAAGGCACAAGTCAGGAGTGTGATGCAATACTCTCCACTTGCCTGGATGGGTGCAGCTCCAACAAGACTCAGGAAGCTCGACACCATCCAGGACAAAGCAGCCCGCTTGATTGGCACCCCATCTACAAACATTCACTCCCTCCACCACCGACACACAGTGGCAGCAGTGTGTACCCTCTACAAGATGCACTGCAGCAATGCACCAAGGCTCCTTAGACAGCACCTTCCAAACCCGCGACCTCTACCAACTAGAAGGACGTTGGCAGCATTTACATGGGAACATCACCACCTGCAAGTTCCCCTCCAAGACACACACCATCCTGACTCGGAATTATATCGCCGTTCCTTCACTGTCGCTGGGTTAAAATCCTGGAACTCCCTTCCTAACAGCACTGTGGGTGTACCTACCCCACATGGACTGCAGCGGTTCAAGAAGGCAGCTCACCACCACCTTCTCAAGGGCAATTAGGGACAGGCAATGGGCAATAAATTCTGGCCGAGCCAGCGATGCCCACATCTTGTGAACGAATAGTAAAAAAAAATTTTGTCAAATTTTGTGTAGTGCAATTAAAATGAAACCAATGATGTCTTACTTTCAGAAATGTGATCGCGTCTTGTTCATCTATCTGTTTCTGTATCTCTGCTATCTCCCACTCAGCAGCTTCTAACTGCTGTTGGATTTCACTGAGGTTTTTCTCCATTGGTTTTAGAATCTTCTCCTCTCGTCCCCTGAGATCTCTGAGTAAACTCTGCTCTTTCTCAGTGAGAATCTGGTGCATTTTAGTGAACTCGGATGTGATGTGGGTCTGCAGACTGCTCGACTGTTCCTACAGAATGAAATGTGAAACAGAATTAATGTCCTGCGACAAAGGGAACAAAACTAACCGAGATCCCAGAAAATCAGCACAGGGAGACCTTACCCTAACTTCAGAAATCTTCCGTTTCTGTTGCTCTTTTTTGTCCAGAGCTGAGGCTTTTCTCTTTGAAGTCGCTTCCAGTGATGATTTCAGTTTATCCTAGAATTAAAAGTTAACAGAATGTAAAGTTTAAAGACAAAAAACAGATTTTAAAAATATTGCCAGATATTCTACCCTCCCATTTTACCCTGAGCATCTGGGCAGCCTCCTCTATCGACATGAAGTTGTGGGATTTGTGGCTCAGGTTGCCTTTAGCAACAAGACACATCACACAGATCAATTTCCTGTCAGTTTCACAAAACAGCTTCAGTTCTTCCTGATGTTCCTCACAGTGAATTTTATTTTCCTTCTCTTTCGGGTTCAAATTCAGATTTCGAGCTTTCTCGGCCAGACTCGCCAAGGCCCGATTTACCCTGAGGTTTCTTTCCGGAGATTCCTCACGACATTCCGGGCAGGAGTTTATCTCCTTCTTTTCCCAACACTGGGTGATACAGGAGCGGCAGAAGTTGTGTCCACACTCCAGTGTTACCGGATCGGTGAAGAAATCAAGACAAATGGGACAAATTAAATCCTCGGCCAAACTCTCAGCCTTCAGTCTGGAAGCCATGTTCACACTCAGCACTTCCTGATTCAAATCTCAGTTTCGATGTTTGAGCTTCCGCACAAAACCTGTCAGGTCTTGCCATTACTGGTGTGTGTTCACCAGTGCGCAGGTTTTATGTTACTTTAGATTTGAACATCTAATATAAAGTAGCTTCACAATATAGAATTCAGTATTAATGCAGCAATATCATGAATTTATTCTGTCTGCTGCATGTTAACATGTGGCATTTTTAAAATTCTTTCACGGGATGTGGACAAGTCAGCATTTATTACCTAACTCAAACTGCCCTCAAGAAGGGCAATAAATGCCTCCTTGAATATAACCGAGTGGCTTGCTGGACCATCTCAGAGTCAACCACATTGCTGTGCTAGTTTCATGATCATCACTACCGAGAGCAGCTATTCCAAATTTGATTGACTAATTGAATTTAAATACCTCCAGCTCTTATGGTGGGATTTGACCTCTCAACTCCAGATCAGGAACACCCAGCCCTTTAAATTACTAGTCTAGTAACATTAGCACCCTGCTACCCTTCCAGTGGAATGGATCATATGGATTCAAAATGTGGCCTGGCACAGCACAAAGTCAAGGTTAACCTTTGCTAATTTCCTGTGAAAAGTCTGACTATTTAACACTTAACAAGTTTATCCCAGGGCACCTTCCCCTGCAATCGCAGGAGGTGTAATACCTGCCCTTTTACATCCTCTCTCCTCACTATCCCAGGCCCCAAACACTCCTTTCAGGTGAAGCAGCAATTTACTTGTACTTCTTTCAATGTAGTATACTGTATTCGCTGCTCACAGTGTGGTCTCCTCTACATCGGGGAGACCAAACGCAGACTGGGTGACCGCTTTGCGGAACCCCTCCGCTCAGTCCGCAAGCAGGACCCCGAGCTTCCGGTTGCTTGCCATTTCAACACTCCCCCCTGCTCTCATGCTCACATCTCTGTCCTGGGATTGCTGCAGTGTTCCAGTGAACATCAACGCAAGCTCGAGGGACAGCATCTCATCTACCGATTAGGCACACTACAGCCTGCCGGACTGAACATTGAGTTCAATAATTTCAGAGCCCCCCTTCTATTTGTAATTTTTTTAATTGTTATTTTATTTTAGTTTGTTTCATCATTCAATTTTTTTTACTATGTGCCTGCCCACAGTGTTTTTTCATGTTTGTGCTTTTGGCTAGGGCTGTTCATTATTCTATCATTTAACACCCTCTCTGCACTTTCACTATACCATGGACACACTCTTTGCCTTTGCCTCATGACCTCCTCATACAGTTACTCTCTGTGACCCTATGCCCTATCAACACCTTCCCCTTTGTTATCTCTTGCCCCACCCCCACTTTATTTGCTTCAAAGCTATTACATTTTTAATATTTGCCAGTTCTGATGAAAAGTCACTGACCTGAAACGTTAACTCTGTTTCTCTCGTCACAGATGCTGCCAGACCTGCTATTTCCAGCACTTTCTCTTTTTATCTTTCTCAGATTAGGAATGTGACTGTTCACATTGCAGGTAGTATTTGTGGATTAACACTGCCACCTTCTGTTCAGTAATATATGACACACAATGATGGCTCGCCACTGGTCCCTCGGTCATCCATGTCTCCGCTTTAAAGACGTCTGCAAACGCAACATGAAGTCCTGTGACATTGATCACAAGTCGTGGGAGTCAGTTGCCAGCGATCGCCAGAGCTGGCGGGCAACCATAAAGGCGGGGCTAAAGAGTGGCGAGTCGAAGAGACTTAGCAGTTGGCAGGAAAAAAGACAGAAGCGCAAGGGGAGAGCCAACTGTGTAACAGCCCCGACAAACAATTTTATCTGCAGCACCTGTGGAAGAGCCTGTCACTCTAGAATTGGCCTTTATAGCCACTCCAGGCGCTGCTTCACAAACCACTGACCACCTCCAGACGCTTACCCATTGTCTCTCGAGACAAGGAGGCCAAAGAAGAAGAATGATGACTGGATAGTCTGCTCAGAATCATAAAGGTCCAGAACAAGTCACCGGACACTGTTTAGGAACTGTCCCTGCAGAATAACTCCATAGGTCCTTGATGTTCAGCACTGAAAAGCTGTCTGGGTGGGAGTGCTTTGCACTCTTGCCTACTATTGACGCATGTAGACGTATAAACAAATGTACTTGTACTTTCTGTCGATATTCAATAAAACAACTTAATCAATCTTAATAAATTTGGTTTGACCTGCTTGGTAATCTAACCGAGATAGCAGCCAATTAGGCTTCTGGCTGTTTCTGGAGCCCAAGTGAACCCACCAAAGTTGGGATGTGCCATCTGTTGGATTGAAGTGCTTTTTTATGCTCCATTACACCACAGCGGATACTGAAGTTTGATTCTAGATTTACAATATGCCCTTTACACCAGCAATTTCCAAACCTTCTTGATTGAAAGACGTCTCTTACAAATGAATTATCAACCAAGCCGTCGCTCCCAGTCTAAATTACAATAATATAATACTCATAAGATGAAAATGCTCCGTAAATTTCATTAAGTAAACAGACATTCACTTCCAGATTTCAGTCACATGGGTGTGTCAGATTCACATTTTGCAGCCTTGTCTTGATGCAATCTTTCACAGCAACACTGGTAAATCATTCTTTGCTTCCAGCCGGGATCCCCTACCCTACCTTAGGGAAAATGGTGCCCTGGCTGAACTTAGAGTCATAGAGAGACACTGCATTGAAATAGGCCCTTCAACACCAACCATCGATTTATACTAACCCTACATTAACCCCATATTCCCTACCACATCCCTCAATTCTTCTACCACCTACCTACACTAGGAGCAATTTACAACAGCCAATTTACCTATCAACCTGCAAGTCTTTGGCTGTGGGATGAAACCCACGCAGTCACAGGGAGAACTTGCAAACTCCGCGCAGGCAGTACCCAGAACTGAACCCGGGTTGTTGGAGCTGTGAGGCTGCGGTGCTAAACACTGTGCCACTCTCGTACACAATTGGAAATCGCTGAACATCAGGCATGTTGTTGCATTTCTTTGCTAAAGCTCATTATAACAGATAACGTAGCTGATTGGATCGCACATAAAGTCAGTACTCCTCGTCTCTGGTTTACTATCACTGCTGCATCAGGCAGATCCAAGATTAAGAAAAGGTTTTCGGGGTTTTTAGTGTGAGGGGACAATCTCCATGCCCGCTCTCTCACGTTCAAACATGAACCAACAGCAAATGTTGCTTTGTTACTGGGCAGAATAGGACCATCAGCAAACAAAACCGCAACTGCAGTCTGTCACTTGCATAAGGCACTCTGTGCACCCACATTCAAACTGAATCTGCAATGAATTCACCGAAGGTACACGACTGACTGGATTTCTTTCCAGTTGCCCTAATACCTATTCAGAAAAAGAATGGGGAAAACGATATGTTCATCCTTCCCCATATCCTGATATTCCACAAATTCAACACAATTTCCCGTTCAATTAAACTCAAGGAATAGGTGACCCAAGATTCACTGACTGAATAAACCTTCATTAGATGATACTATCCATTGCCAAGCAAACAAAACACGACAACAGTCAGCAACCTGAAACGTTAACTGTTTCTCTCTCCACAGATTCTGCCAGACCTGCTGAGGTGGTGGAGGGAGTGAATGTTTGTGGATGGGCTGCTTTGTCCTGGATGGTGTCCAGCTTGTTGAGTGTTGTTGGAGCTGCACCCACCCAGGCAAGTGGAGAGTATTCCATCACACTCCTGACTTGTGTCTTGTAGATGGTGGACAGGCTTTGGGGAGTCAGGAGGTAAGTTACTCGCTGCAGGATTCCGAGCCTCTGACCTGCTCTTGTAGACACGGTATTTATATGGCTACTCCAGTTCAGTGCCAGTTGTTTCTTCTGGAACAGAATTCTTTTAATAACCAGCTGATTATAAGGATAGTTTTGTTTTATCCTCGCATCACAATTCAAAGTTAAATTATATTGACATTCCATATGTATAATTGCACAGTTGGAAACTGAGAAAAACATAGTCAGGGGTTAAAGTCCGGGATTTTACCCGGTACATCTCCGCAGCCTCGTCCATCGGCAGAAAGTTGTGAGATTTGTGTTCCCGCGAATCTCTACAAATCGCACAGATCAATTTCTTCTCAGTCTCAAAGGACAGCTTCAGTTCTTCCTGATGTTCCTCACAGTGAAGTTTACTTTCCTTCTCTTCCGGATCCAACTTCAGATCTCGAAATATATCCATCCAGATTCACCATGGTCCGATTGCCTTACAGGTTTTGCTGAGAGACTACCGTCCGACGTTCTGAGCAAGACTTTCTCCCCTCCTTCCCCAAAACCTGGGGGATACATGACCGACACCATCACCAGCATTCCAGCTGCCTGGAAGCCATTTTCACACTCCGTACTTCCTGATTCATGCTAATGATCGTAAAGATCCATCTGCTTCACTGATGTCCTTTAGGGAGGGAAATCTGCCGTCCTTACCTGGTCTGGCCTACATGTGACTCCAGACCCACAGCAATGTGGCTGACTCTTAACTTCCCTCTGAAATGGTCCGGCAAGCCACTCAGTTATACCAAACTGCTGCAGATAAAAAGCACTGTGGGTTTACCTACCCCACATGGACTGCAGCGGTTCAAGAAGGCAGCCCACCACCACCTTCTCAAGGGTAATCAGGGATGGGTAATAAATGCTGGCCTGGCCAGCGACGCCCACATCCCAAGAGCAAATAAATTATTCATCTGAAGTATTTTATATCAGCTACTTGACAAAGTATGAGTTAAAATCAAATTAACCCCATTTCAACTGGTGTTGTGTCATAATTACAAAGGGACAGCAGGAGAGAAACTTGGTTGCAATTTTTGTGTTGAAATCCTTTATAATTTGTTTTGTTGAACATATACTGCAAACGTTCAAATTGCAGTAAGTATTGCAGTATTAATGATTATTACTAATTACTAATGTAGGCCAGACCAGGTAAGGACAGCAGATTTCCTTCCCTAAAGGACATTAGTGAACTAGATGGGTTTTTACAACAATCGACAATGGTTTCATGGTCATCATTAGACTAGCTTTTTAATTCCAGATTTATTAATTGAGTTCAAATTCCACCTTCTGCTGTGGTGGGATTCGAACCCATGTCCCCAGAGCAATACCTGGGTCTCTGGGTTACTAGTCCAGTGACAATACCAGTATGCCACCGCCTCCCTCTTTGTGGGTTTTGTGACTCCACCCAACTCTGCAAATGGAACAGTGAAATTACTTAAATAGTAATAAGGGAATTCAGAAAATGCTGGAAATACTCAGCAGGTCTGGCAGCGTCTGTGGAGAGAGAAGCAGAGTTAACGTTTCAGGTCAGTGACCCTTCATCGGAACTGGGAAAAGTTAGAAATGTAATCGGTTTTAAGTAAGTGAAAGGGGGGGAGGGCGAGAGTGGGAGGAAGAACTAAAGGGAAGGTCTGTCATAGGGTAGAGAGCAGGAGAGATCAAGCAACGAAGGATTTGGTTGCGCAGGTCCAAAGGGAGTGGTAATGGGACAAAGGAAGAAGCAAATGATGTGCCTTGAGGAGGTAAATGAGCGAATGATGAACAGCTGCCGTCCAAAAGCAGATAACAAGAAAAAAACGCATTACAATCAAAACCTTCAATGGTAAAGGAAACAAGATGGGGGCAGAGATAACTATCTGTAATTATTGAGCTCAATGTGGAGTCTAGAAGGCTGTAAAGTGCCCAGATGAAAGATGAGATGCTGGTCCTTGAGCTTCCATTGAGCTTCATTTAAACACTGCAGCCGGCCGAGAACAGAGAAGTCAGAGTGGAAGCAAGGTGGAGAATTAAAATGACAGGCCACCAGAGGTTCGGGGAATCACTTGCAGGCTGAACGGAGGTGTTCCACAAAAGAGCTTCCATCCTCTTTGTTCGTCCAACAGATTTCCTTTTGAAACAACGCCCCATGTTGGGAATAGAATGTTGCTTCCTTCTCCTGTAGGTACTGTGTGATGCAGCAGGGAGAGACATTGTGCTCACACTCCAGTGAGAGAAGATCCTTTTAACAATTGGAGACAAATCGGGCACCTGGATTTCTCATCCTTTCTCTCCCCCAGCTGTTTCGAAGCATGTTTCACCTTCTGTTCTTGCTGTTTAAAGTTTTAAGCTTTTCACATGCGTGCTTGTGTGAGCTTGGGGTGAGAGAGAAGGGTCCGTCCTTTTTTATTCTGCATGAACTATAATTTGCAGTTTGAACTATTTAGCTCTCCGTGTGCTTAGATGATTAAAAGATAATCCGTGGGTATAAAAAAAGTGCCTGTGTTTTGCTCAGCCTTTGTATTGTTTTGATTTGACTCGCCTGTCACATCTTCAGCCTTCCGTAGGTTTGAGCTCATCGAAAACATTGCTCCCCGTATCCTAACTCACACCAGGTCCTGTTCACCCATCACCCCGCTCCTCGCTGACCTACACTAGTTCCCAGTCTCATCCTTGTTTTCAAATCCCTCCATGGCCTCACCTCTCCCTATCTCAAACCTCCTCCAGCCCCACAGCCCTCCGGGATTTCAGTCCTCCTCTCATTCTGGCCTCTTGACTATCCCTGATTTTAATTCCTCCACCATTGGTGGCTGTGCCTTCAGCTGCCTGGGCCCCAGGCTCTGGAATTCCCTCCCTAAACCTCTCCACCTCGCTTTCCTCCTTTAAGACACTCCTTAAAACCTACCTCCTTGACCAAGCTTTTGGTCACCTGACCTAATATGTGATTCAATGTCGAATTTTTCCCTGTAACACTTCTGTTAAGCACCTGGGGATGTTTTATTACATTAAAGGCGCTATCTCAGTGCAAGTTGGTGCTTTTAAAGTGAAAACATGCAGCTTGTGAAATGCTCTGTAAAAACCGGTGAGAGAGAATGTGTGTGAATTGGTGAAAAGAATTCACTGGACCAGGAGTGGGAGTCGATTGTTTCACATTGATTTAATGTCAGAAACTCACACAGCAAAGTGTAACATGATAATAACTGGAATCATTGATCTGAGTCTACAGTAATAAGCAGGCAAAACCTAAATGAAGTGAGCAGAGGTTCAAAACAAGACACAGAAATCAGCATGTTCCCATAAATTCCCATTCCAGCTGAAGGAAGCAGTTCAGGTACAAAATGTCACGTGTGTGAGTGTGTGTGTATGTGTGTGTTTGTGAGTGTGCGTGTGAGTGTGTGTGTGTGTTTGTGAGTGTGTGTGTATCTGTGTGTGAGTGTGTGTGTGTGTTTGTGAATGTGTGTGTATCTGTGTGTGTGTGTGTTTGTGAATGTGTGTGTATCTGTTTGTGTGTGTGTTTGTGTGTTTGTGAATGTGTGTGTATCTGTTTGTGAGTGTGTGTGTATCTGTGTGTGTGTGTGTTTGTGAATGTGTGTGTATCTGTTTGTGAGTGTGTGTGTATCTGTGTGTGTGTTTGTGAGTGTGTGTGTATCTGTGTGTGTGTGTGTGTTTGGGAGTGTGTGTGTATCTGTTTGTGAGTGTGTGTGTGTATCTGTGTGTGTGTGTTTGTGAGTGTGTGTGTATCTGTGTGTGTGTGTGTTTGTGAATGTGTGTGTATCTGTTTGTGAGTGTGTGTGTATCTGTGTGTGTGTGATTGTGAGTGTGTGTGTATCTGTGTGTGTGTGTGTGTTTGTGAATGTGTGTGTATCTGTGTGTGTGTGTGTTTGTGAATGTGTGTGTATCTGTGTGTGTGTTTGTGAATGTGTGTGTATATGTGTGTGTGTTTGTGAGTGTGTGTGTATCTGTGTGTGTGTGTTTGTAAATGTGTGTGTATCTGTTTGTGTGTGTGTTTGTGAATGTGTGTATCTGTTTGTGAGTGTGTGTGTATCTGTGTGTGTGTGTTTGTGAGTGTGTGTGTATCTGTGTGTGTGTGTGTTTGTGAGTGTGTGTGTATCTGTATCTGTGTGTGTGTGTTTGTGAGTGTGTGTGTATCTGTGTGTGTGTGTTTGTG